>NW_018397257.1:3195126-3228331 GCF_002168275.2 Theobroma umbraticum | reverse complement strand
TTGGAATCACTGACGAGAAAGCTTTGGGTCAATTTATTTTCAAAATTAACACGCGCACGCACGCACACCTTCTATTTAAGGATGCAAATTAATTAATTGGAAATCTTTGGCAGAGTGGAGGACCAACCTGGAGAGTTTTATTAGGAAGAAGAGATGGATTGATTTCAAATGCAACACTTGCAAATGATGCACTTCCTTCTCCATTTGAGGCACTAGATGCGATTATTCAAAAGTATGTTAATGTTGGCCTAAACATCACTGATGTAGTATCTTTGTCAGGTAACCTAGTCTACACAGCTCCAGGCTTTGGACATGAAAATAGTTTCTCTTACCAATGTAGCAGTATTAATTGTAACTATTAGTTACTGCATGCAATAGTATACTAATCTGATGAAATGACTTACATTTGTTTGGGAGTTAATATTAACATGCATTTTTCTATAGGCGGCCATACAATTGGATTAGCCAAGTGTGCTACCTTCAGCAACAGATTATTCAACTTCTCAGGAACTGGTGCTCCAGATACTACACTGGAGGCAAGCATGTTGTCTGATCTGCAAAGCTTTTGTCCAGTTAATGGTGATGGGAACAAGACCACCGTTCTTGATAGGAACTCAACTGATCTATTTGACAACCATTATTTCCAGAACTTGCTAAATGGGAAGGGTTTATTAGGTTCTGATCAAATTCTATATTCTAGCGACTTGGCCATTTCCACAACTAAAAGCCTTGTTGAAAGCTACAGCAGTAATTCACAGCTTTTCTTCAACGACTTCGCCAATTCCATGATCAAGATGGGGAATATAAGTCCACTTACAGGATCTAATGGACAGATTAGGACGAATTGCAGGGCCGTAAATTCATAGGTAGCATTTAACTGAATCGGGGATTTGCTGTGTAAGTGATGGAGAGGTGGGGAAGCCAATGTAATACGTATGTTGCTGTGTGATCTATATAAGTTTATTTAATGTTTTTCTAATGTGTGCTTTTCTCCCTTTGGCCCAAAGTTGTACTAATTTGTTTTACGAGTTCACCTCTTTAGAAACTGTGGATATTTAGACTAACTGTAGTTATTTAGATAGATTAAATATATATTCAATCAGACTATTTACTTAAGAAACTTGGCTCCACATACCTAATCTCTGATTTTCAAATTAAGAAAAAGGAAAAACACTCACCCCTTGAGTGGGGGGGAACCCATCGAGACGGGCCATATAAAGCCAAGAGGGATTTAATTGCGAGTCCTTAATATGATAAAAACAAAAAAACTTTATTAGTGAAGCGAGCAGAGACTTCTCATGGCTCGAAGTTAATGGGGTACTTAAAAATAGTTGGCGCTGGCAGTCGGACCTCCAATACCTTACCTATCAAACCAATAAGCTTTCGCCTTTACCCACCACTTTGTGGTGGCGCACCCATATTGTCTTTTGAAAGTATCTACTATAAAGTTAAATAAAGCAATGGGGAACCCACTTTCCACCAAGCACATAAAATATTTGGGAATTGTTCCTAAAACAAAAATGTTTGGTCAAGTGCGAAATTCCTAAGTAAAAACATTAACTGATACATAAGATCAAGGATCAACATGTATCTCCAAACTCATACACAGTTATGTACGTTTAAATGAAACATATAAATCTGATAAATCTTTTTTAATTTTTATGAGCAGAGAGCGCCATATTATCAAAAAAAAAAAAGTTACTACTTCATGCATATGATAAACTTTATTTCTTTAGAAAGTTGTTGTTGTCCTCTTTGTTGAATATTCTCCAAGTAGGTTCTTAAATATGTGCTAAATGTCTTATTTTTTAATTTTTCGTCAAAAGTTTAATTTTATAAATCGAGGTTGCACCACGACCATGCTTTCTTGGCATCGCGATGCCGTGATCATCCTTGCCCTTTTCGGCTCCGCAATACTATGCTCTTTGGTTTTTGTATGATGCTCTCTAGATGTGCAGGGCCACGACCATTATTCACTATGTTGTGAGGTATCACTTGCAGTGCAGTAACCATGAGTCTTTGGTGCAGCGACGCTCTAACCATACTGCTTCAGTGCATAACTATATTTGTCCATCAACTTTGAACGTGATTTTCATTTTGATTTAAAAATTAAGAATTTAAGAATTAAGGCACCAATAGGATAACATCCCAAACCCAACTTTAAATTCGTAGATCAGATTATTATTCTTTAGATAAACTTAAAATTGATTTAATAATTTATCGATTGAATAAATTTAATAGGTGGTCAATCATACTTAAATAAAAAAAGATTGATAGTGATTATTAAATTTTTCATGTCAAGTGGTCGAATTTCCAGACCCGCATGTTACAACAGTTGTTTAAATAACCAGGAGGTATAGCAATCTTAGTTCTTCCTCTGAATTGTCTACAATGGAGGAATTGCTTTCGTTGTTATGGAACGATCAGTGATGAAGATGAGGAGCATACTAGTCTAGGAAATAATAAACATGATTTTGCAAATGATGGGTTTGCTAAAGATCATGAGCAAGAGACGGACATTAGCCCATCAAGAGAGGAATTCGCTTCGGATGGGTTACAGAAAGATTGCGAACCAAGACCAGAAAACGAGCCCAGCTTAGAGGACACCTGGCTGGAAAAATTAAGAGGCCTTGCCCCTGTCCATAAGCCATTCAACCCATTAAATGGAGCCCAATCAAGCTCGCTTTTCTCAAATTCAGTCACACCACCCCAAAACGAACATAACAATTGTAAGCCTGGTCCCTCAAGCCCCATAGCATTGCAGCTCATTTGTCCAACACTTGTTTGTTCCAACTGAAAAGAGGTTCTATTCAGCCTAGCCTGATTCTAGCTCAACGGGTGGTAACCCTTAGAACCCACAAAGGCCGGGCGCAACTATGCTTAAGCCTTGCCCCCAAATACGACCCATGAAAAACCCCATAAACCGCCATTCACCTAATTGCTTTCTCATCTTCAAATTGAGCTCAACCATTTCCCAACTCCACTCCTTCATGTTCAAATCAGCTGGCCTTTGATTTGTAACTTCTAGAAAACCAAACCATCAGCGAAATTGATGCTGACGATGAGTTGGTACCTGATTTGTCTCTTTATTTCTAACAATGAAATAAGTCTAATTGATCTTTTTAAGAAAGGGGTAAGATCTAAGGCTTTAAGAGGATTTAAGAATTGAGGAGGAAGGGAATTAAAAACTTGAAGCAAGAGGGTTCTCTTTCCAAACTCTAAAAGTCCAATTCCAAATGCCTTCTTCATAAATAGTGATATTCTTCACTAGAATTAGGTAACCAATAGGGAGGCTCATGACATTTGGAACATGGGTACTAAGTTAGGTTTCTCTTGTAACCCCCAATTGCCCAGAGTAGCAGATTTGAAGTAGAATTGAACAACTGGAAAGAAAGGCTAAAATGAAAAAGTATATCTATTAGGTTTAAAGCAGCCCTTGATTTTACTTTCTGGGTTGCTCTTTCTGAGCAGCTTTCTTTTTCAATATCTCTCTTCCTCAATTAATATTCAAGGTGGCAGTAGATTTAATTAATTTGTTGAATTTTTAATATTTTAGTGGTTTTATGGTTGCTTTTATTTATTTGTGTGTGTATTTTGATTCAATGGGACTTTAATATGGCCATTTCTCCATTATGCCTCCAACATTTCATCTTTCTGGGCTCGGTGATGATTTTCTGGATATGTTCCCATGTTTTCTTGTGGACTGTTATTTACCATGTGATATTGAGGTATTTATGAGGTGCTATCTCTTTATTGTTTGTCTGTTTGTGAACTGCTCTATCGTTGCCATGCTCCTGCCGTGATGCGAGTTCACCCTCCCTAGCATTTTTTGTTTTGTGATATTGAGCTGCCTATCTATCTCTCTATTATTATTCAATTTGGTGTTCGATTAATATGCATCTTTTCTTGGAATTTTAAGGGATTGATCAGGAGTTCTATGAATGCTAGACTGGTAAGGAAGGTGGTGCAATCTTGCAAAGTAGGAATGCTATTAATGTTAAGAGTCAAACTTGCCTGCATGTTTTCCACTTGCTGTCTATCGTTACCCTTTTTCCAAGTGTATGCTATGTATTTAGCATGATGTTTATGGCTGAACTTCTCTTGGCTCTACCTTTGTGAATGTGGGATGCATTCGTTGATGTCCCTTTTCTTGTTTAGTGGCAATCAACTTCTTTGCCTTGTACTTGGATTTACATAGACAGCTCCTATGCTTTTTACGGTATTCTTTCAGTGATTTATAATATATATTCCCACTTTTGGGGTGATAAAAAAAAAAAAAAAAACCAAGTTATTCTGGCTATAGCCCAATACTCAAAACACCCTTTTAGCATAAACATCAAGTAGGTGATTGACTTTTATGGAAAATGCATGGTCATAAAGCATTTTTGATCATAGAAAAAAGGAACTTACGAAAACACCTTTACTATAATGGATTTATGATCTATAATTAAATTTGAGTTTTCTAATGTAGAGAATTAAAAAGAAATGGCAATTATAAAGTATAATGACTCACGTGATTAATTACTTTGTGAGAGTGCAAAGGCAATTGGGATGACCTAATAAATTAATAGAGAAGAGCTAAAAAGATTTTTGAAACTCATACTAGATGCAAGGGAATAATTTTTGAAAGGGTGAGATTAATTGCCCCGACCTTTTGATGAAGTAATGCTTATAGAGAGGAAGAGAAGGCTTAATATCCTATTAAGAAAAGTCATGCCAATCAATGTACATGCATAACGAAAATTAAAATTGTTTCCCTTCAGTAAGATCAGTAATGGTTGATTAATATAGATAAATCCTAACCAGTTGGTAGAAGATTTAATACCTTAAAGCCTAGATGTTGAAATTGGAAGGCTTGATCAGCAAGGATGTTAATATCTTCTACCCATAGAGCTTAGATATTGCAAACTTTAGGAAATCTAAGTATCCAACCTCTAATGGTGAGTCACACAAACTTCAAGTAGAATAACACTAATGATGATTTGGGGTTTGCTTTTATTTCAAGCCTAATGGTAGCTAAAAAGAGGCACTAAATGTTTCTTACATCCTAAGGAAAACCAAAAATTAAAAGAGGAGGAAGAAGAAAAGAAGCCCCTGATTCCCAGGGATAGGAATTCCCAAAATTGATTCCCAAGAAAAGGCCTTGTCACTGACTCAAAAGGTTAAGGAGGGCTTGTGGTTGTCAAAGTTTTTCCTCATTATTCTCAAATATTCCCTCTCAAGGTTTTTCTGCCAATTTTATAGCTCAAAATGCAACATAAGCATCTTATTTATAGGCAAATATGCTAATGCTAATCCTAATAGGATTTACCTTGACAAAATTGAACTTATTTAATGAAGTTCTTAAAGTCTATACTTCTTTTCACTTAGGTCCAACTTAATCTCCAATTTTACAGTTTTACATTGAAATCTTTAATGTGTGTGATTTATTAAGTTTTTAATATATTGACAATAAATATGAAACTATAATTCTAATCTACTAAGGATTAGATGAATCAAACAATTTACGTTCATCATCAATTCCCTAATTGATTTGGTCATATTTTTAAGTCAAGATTGATATCTAATACTGTGTCATGACTACCCAAACATTAAGAAGAGTCAATTAAGTTTGACTTAACCTTTCAATGCTCAATTTATTAGTGTAATTCAATCCTTCATCATCTAATATCTTAATAAGTCATAAAGCACGGTACAATATCAACTCTTTGTTTTTATTTATCATTTTAGATCTTCTAATTTTCTTAACTCATTAATAATTTTCGAATTTATTCAACTTTGGTCAAAGATTTGATTGAGCTCAATCATGCCGATAATCAATGGATATCTCTCTCAAACCACTTAGGATGACGTATCCTTTATCTACCTATTGTTGACCTTTTCATTATTGTCAAACTTTTCATGGCCCCATAATTCTACTGAATATCATGCCTTGTACTTCACACTTGTGCTTTCTTGATAATGGGTTTTTATGAATCACTTCTTTCTTGAATGCTTTTTCCTTTTTTTTTGTTTGAATAATTTGAATTCTTGCTTAATCAATTTAAAGATCATAATGAATAATTTTAATTCTTGCTTAATTGTAGAGATTTGAGTCATTTTTAAACAGGCAGAACGTGAAGACTTGAGATATGAAAAAACAAAAAGGAAAGAAAACTATACGGCAACAATAACCCCGATTGATTTTTTTGAATTATTAATCGAACTTGTATTTGAATATCTTAGATATTCTGTTAAATACTCATCCTCATTAAAATAAATTTAAAATAAAATTTTATATTAACAAATTAAAGTTAATTCATAAAAAAATAAAATTTAAAATCATATTTAAAACAATTAATGAAACTTAGTAAGTATTGCATTAATTATAAAGAGTTTATAAACAAAAAAAAAATATATAAAACTAAAATTTAATATTAAAAATCAGTATTTATAATTGAGTTTGAGTAATGGGCATGCTAAGACTGCTACCCAATCTCAAATTCATGATAAATAAAAACTTTATTATCTAAACTCAAATCCAATTATAAAATACCTTAATCTTACGTAATCAATCGAATTGAATAATGTAAAGTATAAATTAGACATCCCTACTTAGAAGCTCAAAATGAAATTGCATTAAATTCTTTGGGATGAAGTGTTGCAGCCACATCAGCATGTATCATTTACAAAACTGAATTCCATTTTCCAAGCGAGGAAGTGTTACCAAAACAAAATGGCTTAGCTGGTCAACCTTCTCGTAAACAAAAACAAAAAAAACAAACAAAAAACAAAAGCTTAGCTCAAAGTTTTCTCCTGTTATTTGTTTTCTCTTCTTTTCAAACTCTCAATTATCAACTCTACACTGTCGTTGCCTAAATCCAGTTTGAGCCACCACGTTACCCAAAAGAGGAAAAACAAACATTCAGCCCCCTAAATTGACTTCCACTACAAGTTGAGCCCACCCCTACCGCCCTACGTAACTGTTAATCACATCCTGGTTGTTTTACATGAGACAGACTCCATTTATGTCATTAGGAAAAATTTTGAACAAGATTGGGAAATTTATTGTCGATTTATTCAAAAAAATATCATACTTAGGGAAATGGTTAACCATTACATACTGGGGTTTTATTTTATGGTTAGGAGTAGGCCATAGTCAATTGATAAAATGAGGTGAATGATTTAAGCTATGTGTATATGATGTTAGTTTTCGCTGCTTGGCTGCAAAAGTAAGACACTTAGTGTCCTACTCTTTGCTGTTTATGTATAAAAATCATTGAGATGATCATTTGCCTAAGTTAATGAATAGCAAAGTGGACAATGAGCTAGTGGTCTTTGAATTTGCTAACAAGGAACTTCGGTCGAGCTCCAATAGTTGACCAAAGTTTGGGTTGAACTTTCTTCCTTAATCCTTATAATAGAAGGTAGGGGAAAGGCGGCTAGTGTTTTCTAATTTCCTGTTGCTCTTACTCTCTGCCACTCTGCTACGACTTCTCAATAATTATTTTAATTAATTCAAAAGGTACTCAACACTTTTAAAATTTTAGCTCATGTGAGGAAATTTTTAAACAAAATTATAAATCCAAATTTTATCCCCAAAAGTGATAATATGAAGAAATAAATAATATTCTCACTTTAGTATTCAATAATACATAATATTATCAATCAAAATTATTTTTTTCCACTTCATCTCTTTTATTTGGTTTAAGTTTCTCCCTTGATTTCATTAATTTTTTTAATTTTTAGTTAACAATAAAATTTTATTTATTTGTTTTTTCATTTTAAAATTTATGATTTGGCTTAAAAAGATGCTAATTAAAAAAAATTTTGCACTCGAATTTTGAAATAGATCGGGTTGAAATTTATTAATTGAAAAAGAGATTATCTTAAAACTGTACTTAAGTATGTATCTCAAATTCTAATTTATTCAAAAAAAAAACTAATAGAATGATTAACTCAGAAGTGTCGTCGATATTGTCAAGGTATGCAGAAAAGTTCCTCTCAGCTGACAAGTAATCATAGAAAATTCCTTCACGCAGCACATCAGCCTCCAGGGATGATATGGTCAGCAATTGGCTTGCATCAAACAACAGTGACTGTCCCTATATAAATGGACCTGCGACGTAACATGAAGTCTCACAGTTGCTCACAGATATAACTAATAAAGCTTTTTGAGAAGTTCAGAAAGCAAAATCATGCCTTCATTTCAAATGACAGCCATTGTTCTCCTCCTTGCTGTCATGCTGGGAGGATCCAATGCTCAGCTTAGCCCCACGTTTTACTCCAACACATGCCCTGATGTGGTGAGCATTGTACGTGGGGTGCTGGAGCAGGCTGTCCAAAACGACATCCGAGTTGGTGCCAAAATCATTCGTGCTCATTTCCACGATTGCATGGTCAATGTAAATAATCATCCCTTCTCTTAACTTTATTTCTTCTTGCGTGACGTCGTGCTCAAAAAGGGAGCTCTGCATGGTTTTTAGGCTGGCTTGTTTTATCGATAACCAACAATTTGTCTGTGGTTTGTGCAGGGTTGTGATGGATCACTTTTGCTAGATGATGATGCTGCAAATGGCATCGTTAGTGAAAAGGACACGCCCCCCAACCAAACAATCGAGGCATTTCAAATTGTTGATGACATTAAAACGGCACTAGAGAATTCCTGTCCAGGAGTTGTATCATGTGCTGATATTTTGGCCCTTGGATCTCAAATTGGAGTTTCATTGGTACTTAATTTGCCATTTTCTAATTTTATGCAAGCCTTCCGACGTCCATATTTCTATGTTAAAAGCAAAATATCTCTTTGCCCTAATGCAAAGCATTTATATCGTGTTTTTCCTCTACCCTGGAAGGCTGGAGGTCCAACGTGGCAAGTACCGCTAGGAAGAAGAGACAGTCGGACTGCAAACCAAGCTGGAACTTCTGGAATCCCATCTCCTTTTGACGACTTCGACGAGCTGCAGCGAAAATTTAGAGACGTTGGACTTTATTCTTATATGTATGAAAATTGTGTCATATGCGGGGATATATACATTTTACATCATAAAATTCATGATTCTTATAAACATGGCCGGTTGCTTATCAGGTGCGCATACATTTGGTCGTGCTCGATGCTCAACTTTCAGTCACCGCATTGGCACAGACACGACCTTGGACCCAACATTTTCTCAAGTACTTGGGCAAATATGTCCTGAAGGCGGGGACGGTGATGTCTTAACAAATCTTGATTCATCAACTGCTGATGATTTTGACAACAACTACTACACAAACCTCCAGAACAACCGCGGCCTTCTCCAAACTGATCAGTCTTTGTTTTCAACCGCTGGTGCTAACACAGTGTCCATTGTCAATAGGTTCGCTAATAGCCAAACTGACTTCTTTGATACCTTCGTTCAATCCATGATCAATTTGGGCAACCTAAGCCCTTCGACAGGGAACAGTGGAGAGATCAGGGCAAATTGCAGAAGGATCAATTAGAATGCTTCGGCAGAATCATGTTATATTGAGGGGAACTAAAGATCTTCCAATATTTCAGTAATTGTATAATAAGGGCACTGGAATGTGTTGCCCATTTTTATGCCATCAAAGTTGAAGCAAAGTCAAAGTTAAGTTCTTTATTTTAATTTCTTATGAGTCATTGAATCCTGTTTTTCCTTAGCCGTATACTTGAACCTGGCTTGGAGATAAAGAAACTGACAATTATACAAATAAATTGGCCATACAGGTTTAACCTTATTCTAGTAATTACGTACTAAATTGAGACCAGAGTGTGTATCTAAATCCTCAAGAACATCGTAGATCTGATATTTTACATATAGGGAGCTTCAACTCAATTGCCAAGTTAAATAAAGCAAATATAGCTATACAAGGAAATCTCAGGTATAAATCTACCATGGATGATACTGCAAAGATATATGAAGCACTAAAAAGTTCTTCTACTCTACTTCTATAAATATACAATCAAGTGTTCAAATCCTTATATGTATGTAGTCGGCTTACCTTGATCATTTCTTCAATGAAAAAGACTTTGCAAATTTAATGTCAATTAATCTTTTAGTATTACAAATGAGGATTTGATGAGTAATTCTATACTCGATCGAGTTTTTTTTTTAAAACAATTATTTTAATCTGGTCGAGGAGGAAATTCACTCTAAGCCCCAAAAAATACAAGGTTCGATTTAGCAGCCTTCATATGATCAAGCGACTTTTGTTTCAGCCAAAAGAAAATTGGAAATTAAAAGAATAGTGTGTTGGACCACAATAAACCCTGTCATTTTCAATTGAAAATCCAGCTTGAAAAAAAAAATTGAAGTCTACTTTTCCTTATATCATTTTCGAAACAAACAATTTATTTGCCTTGTTACTTGTAGCATGAATAGGGTAGAAGGACCAATTAAAATGTTCCCGGATGAATTAATTGTGTAGTCTAAACTCCAAGTACTATTAAATTCAAAGTTTTACCTAACACAATAGGTTAACAAAAACCCTAAACCTAAAATGATTCACTTTTTTTAATTAGATATAATTCTTTATAGATTTCAGGAAGATTTTTAAAAAGGTTTAGCCTAACAAGTTAGGAGAATTTTCCGTTTAATTAATTGCGTACTAGTAAAAGAGGTTATAGTCAACTTTTCGAATGGTAGTCAAGAAACATACTTTGTATTCTACTGTCATTCTCTGCTTAGCGAAAGCATGCACATGGAACTAACTGTTTGATTATACCACTAATTTTTGCATATTTGATGTATAGTGAGTCATCAAAAGCATGAGGAAAATTAAGTAAACAACATTTAATCGGTCGACAAGAGAAAATTCTGGGAAGAACTCATATAGCATATTAGGAGTTTCACTTGGAATATTCAAAATCTTGAATATCAAGCCTTTTATCTTTTGAGGATAAAAACCTTTTGGTCAAATATTATTTTTTTCTCAAACAATACATACTTTCATTAAATAAAAGCTTAAAACAGCTCACACATTCCAAATATCTGGAATGGTACAAAACAAACAACAGCAACAGAGACTCCACCCATTTCACAATGTGTCACAATGTCCAAAATAAACTGCAGACTCCTGTAATTGACAACTACACAACAGAAATTAAAATAATACAAATTATAGTAGGACTGTTCCCCTAATACCCTAATTTCCGTCCTAACACCCCAATTTTCATACACATAACATAACCAACAATATAACTCATAGATAGCAACATGGATTCCTTACTTGGACTTCTTATGTTTGCCTTTGCGGACTACTAGTTGTCTACACAACCAGAACGTAAAGGCTGATACTATATTTCATATGAGATCTAAACTACAGCTTCCTCCTTTACCATACAACTCAGAACATGTCCTCTCTTTCCACCCCCAATCTTGCTAGAGTATCTGCCAAATTGTTGGCTTCTCTAAAACCATTTTTGAAACAATCTCGTCCAATCAACTCCTCCAATCTATCGATTCCTACAAATGTCCTCCACTGTGCTTATTGTCTTGATTTTTGCATATATTAGTTGTTAATGGTAACCTTTGATAATTATCACTATAGGTTACCATGAGAACTATTTTCAGGAAGAGAAAGATATATCTTAGTTTTTTCTAGTATTCAAGTATTTGATTTAATGGTTGATTTTTTTTGTATAAAAATTAAAGGGTTAAGTATGGAGTTTAACTTTGGTGCTGTTATTTTGTTTTTCCTGATTCGTTAAGGTTCTTATTTTGGAAATTCAAATGATTAAAAATTGGTCCTAATTTTAGGTGCAATCTCTCTCTCTCTCTCTCTCTTTCTCTCTCTCTCTCTCTCTCTCACACACACACACACAATAAGTTTCCTGTCATACCCAACAACAGAGTAGGATGACAGAAAGTACGGGGAAGAGTAGGTGAATGACATGAACGAGGGTTAAGAGGTAGTAGAATTGGCACCGAGGAACAAGAAGTGGTTAGGTGGAGGAGGAATCTGTTCATCGCTATTGTTGGAAAACTCAGCCCAAGGATTTCGTGGTGGGATGCTAAGAGATTATTCGACAACTTTGGTATCATGGTGGATGTTTTTATTTTGAAAGTAATGGCCAAAAGACTCTTAGGGTACTCTTTTGTTAGGTGTAGGGAAGTTGACGAACTCAACAAAGCTATCCAACACAGTCATGGGAAGGTGCTAGATGATCAAAGGCTTATAATGAAGGTGGTGGATCAACCTAAGAACTATGTGATCTTAAGAAACCACAACATGCCTTCAATAAGTAGGAGGAGTTATGTAGAAAGTGAGCGAAAGTCCTATTAAGAGTCATTAGTGGACAAACATGAGGCAGAAAAGTAAGGGGTTTAGCAGAGTATTAGTTCTTAACACAAGCATAGACTTGAGAAGGAGAGTTAATGAAAGATGTTGGTGACCATCTTAGAGTTTGAGTGGTTAAAGAGGAGTGCATTAAAGACTTTGAGGGGATATAATAATTGCCAAGCAGTTTAAAGAGCCTTTATCTTTGGAGAGCATGATAACCCAAGTAAGGAAAGTTGATGATGTA
This sequence comes from Theobroma umbraticum, assembly GCF_002168275.2. Lineage (NCBI taxonomy): Eukaryota > Viridiplantae > Streptophyta > Magnoliopsida > Malvales > Malvaceae > Theobroma > Theobroma umbraticum. The sequence goes on along the minus strand of NW_018397257.1, from coordinate 3,215,826 downwards.
AGGGTACTAGTAACCTTTGTAGATAAAGACAATATGAAGACTTTATTGCAAAATTACTATGAAATCTTTAAGGTACGATTTGAAAAGCTATCCAAGTATAAGGTAAAGGATGAAACAATGTTAAGGCTTGTATTGGTGAAACTTGAAGAAATTCTCCTATTTAATCTTGATAAAGGTGAAGAGTAGAAGAAAGATCCTTACCTACATGAAGGTATTCATAAAAGGAAAGGAGTTTTAATCAAAACCACCATCGTTGATGTTGTACGAGAAGGGGTGGTTATTTACTCAATTAATGGCCAAGTGCATGAGGCTAGGGCATAACCCAAGGTGAGAACACTAATTAAATCAATAAATGATGAATAGAGTGACATATCTAGGGAAGGCTCGATCCCCAACGCTAGTAGTCTATATGGTCCCCCCTTATGATGATTAATAGAGGTTGATATGTCAATAAAGTTTACAAAAAAGGACTTAAGATAGGGATAATTACTTATGGATTATGGGGAAGCTTTACATAGACTAGGTCATGGGTCTATTAGGGACTCACCAAGAATGGTATCGAGTTAGAATGAAATGTCATGCGTCTAAAAAGAAGATACAGGAAATCTAGCTAGATCAAAAAGTAGGAACAAGGATGAAGAATCAAGATGAATAGAGAATGGGTTTTGGTTAAATCTAAAAAAATTATAAAATCACATTTCAATTGGTGAGATAGGTCCATCAAAGCTCGCTACAAACTATAGCCCCATTTTGTTAAGTGACTTAGACCAAGTTAAGGGCTTGGACGAACTAAGAGGGATGGGCTTGAGTCTGGACTTAGATCGACTGGTGAAAACTTGAACTTAGAGCTTGAGGCAGTGGGCTATGATTTTGGACCAACTATGCTGAGCTAATTAATAAGGTAATCAACTGAAATTGAAAAGGAGAAAAGGAAGTAGCTAAACCTAGGGAAAGACGAATCCAACAGAGAAGCCTTTTTTCAACCATGGACAAGCGTTAGGTAAGAACAAGCCAGGAGAGTGAAAAAAAAAGGTAAGTAAAAATCCCTTAATATGGCAAGAAAGCGAAAAAAAGATAAAACTCATATGGCCTATTTGGTAAAGTTGATAGTATGGTATTACTTGATATGGGGGATGGTTTTGATGAGACCAAAGAAGTAGTGAATCTAAAAGACACTTTAGCGAGATCATGGTCTGTCCACTTGAAAAGGGGGGGGGGGGGGGGGGAGCCATGTATGACAAGAAAAGGGAATCAAGTAAAACTGCAAAGCTATAAGAGAGAAGGGAAATCTATGGCAAGGAAAAGAATTGCAACAGATCCTGAGTGGATTGAGTATCAAAGGGCAATAAAGGGAAACCTAGTGTTAAAACGTTTGGCTAAAAATAAGGAAAGAAAAAGTTAATGGGTCACGAAAGAAGTAACTAGGGATGATAAAGATATTCAAAATTCAAATTGAGATCCAAGGTTGATAAGGGGGAAAATGAGGTGGTAATAAAATGTCCAAGGGCAATTTAGAGGGTCATAGGTGTGAAAAGAAATCAGGAAACTATTGAAAATAGAGAATGGCATTCCAAAGTAGATTCTTGAGTATTCAATCATGGACACATAATTGGTAGTAGAAATATAATAATAATGAAAGAGACAACTAATACATGGGTGGTAAGCCAAAGACTGGGCATTAGATTTTACAAGTCCGAGGAGGATATGGTGGAGGGGTTGCATAAGGTGGAAATAAGCAAGCCAAGCTGAGAGGTAAGGTAAGCTCTTTTTTGTGTGTTCATGGGTTTGATTATCTAATGCTATTGTAATCATGGTTCTAGGAAGTGAGAAACGTGAAGTCTTAAAAAGGTTTATTAGTAATGAGAGACTGAGTTTGATTTTTTTGCAAGAAACTAAGTTATCCAAAACATAGCCAAGTTTATATGAGAGACTTTACCTTGAAAAGAAAGTATGAGGTAAGTCAGTGGTTGCAAAAAGAAGTGCTAGAGGATTTATGTGTATCTGGTTAGATAGCTTCTATAAGTTAGATGAGTGCATGGAAGGTAGACATTACATCTTATTAATAGGTAAGTTGAGGAAGTTAGAGGAAAAATCTCGTTTTGGGAATATCTATGCTCTAAACGATGAATGGTTGATACATCTTCTATAGGGTGAATTGGTGGAATTGATGGGGAAGTATAGTGTGTGCTACTGCATGGGTGGCGATTTTAACACAGTAAGGTACAAAGAGGAGACAATAAAGAAAAGGAATGTGTGGTGGTTGACTAAAGACTTTGCAGAATTTGTCAATTTAATAGGATTGGTGGATTTACCTTTAATAGAGAGAATATTTAATTAGTGGAATAATCATGAAGAGATGGCACTTAATCGACTTGATCGATTTCTCATTGACACGGAGCTATCAAGATGTTTTGACAATATAACTTAATGTTGTCTCCCTCATTGCATATTCAACCATGACCTAATTCTTTGGATGTCACATATTGTAAATGAGGGCCTTTACCCTTTAAAATTTTCAATTATTAGCTTAATGACAGTAGTTTTTAGTTATTGGCTAGAAATTTCTAGGATCTAATAAGGTGAAACTTGTGAACGGTTCTAGAATTTGAAATCTGCTGAGAGAGTTCAAACCACTGGTCAAAAACTAGAGGAAAAAAACATTTAGGGATGTGTTTGGAAGGATTAAAACACTTGAACTTTAATCACAAAATATGGACTTTCAAAATCAAAAAGGCAAAGAAGTTGATTAATGGTAGGTAGGTGATGTTTGAAAAGAAAGTCGAACTTTAGAAACTGTATAGAATCAAAGAGAGGGAATGGATGTAAAAATCAAATGAAAAATGGGTTAAAAGAAAGTGACCAAAATTCAAAGTACATTCACTTGATAGCTTTGGCATAGAAAAGGTAAAACTACATAGGTAAGATTATGATAAATGGCTCAATGGTAGAGGACCAAAAAATTATCAAAAAAAAGGTTGTCGAACACTTTTAGAAGATCTACAAAAAGAAAAAGCCCTTTAAAGTAAAAAAGATAGAATACAACTTAAATAAGCTTAAGTAGGGCTCACTTGGCTTTCTTGAAAAGCCATTTTTAGAGGAGTATGGGCTACCATCAAGAGTGGGCAGTCTTGTATATAGGGTTAATAAGCTTCATGACTGAATTTTTCGAGAAAGGCAGATTATGGGAAAGGCATCAACGTTACTTTCTTGACCTTGATCCCAAAAATGGCAAATTCCAATAAATTAAAAGATTATAGGGTAATAAGTCTTGTCAGCAATCTGTTCAAAATTGTAACCAAGCTTTTGCCAATAGATTGAAACAAGTCATTAACGAGGTAATTAAGCTAAATCAGTTTGCATTCATTTGATATAGCCAATTAATGGATTCGTTGCTGATTGCAAATAAGATCATTGATCTACTCAAGGAGAAAAAGGAGGTTTGATATTGCAAGTTGATTCTAAGAAAGCTTAAGGTAGTGTCAGTTGGAACTTCCTTGGCACGATTCTTTTTAAGATAGGGTTTGGTAGTAAATGGCGGGGGTGGGTGAAGGAGTGTGCATCTATGGTATAAATCTCGATTCTTGTTAATGGGTCTCCCACCTTATACAAAGCAAATGAGGTTGAGTTATTTAAAAGTACTCAAGTAGGGTGGAGAGGGTTAGTGGTTTCACACTTGCAATATGTTGATGACACCAAGACCATCTGTGAGCTGGAGTTGGATTATCTTCAATTCAAAGGATTTTATAATGTTTTCAAGTGATTTCAATTTAAGAATTAATTTTCATAAAAATAATTTAATTGGTGTGGGGGGTGGTCAGAAGATCAAATCATTGGCTAATAAAATTAGGTGTTAGGTTAAGATTCTTCCAACTACTTACCTTGGCCTACCATTTGACATGTAGTAGAACTTTGTCATAGCAAGGAAATCAAAAATTGATCGATTTGAAGCAAAACTTACATGATAGAAGTTCAAGACTTGATGGTTTGAAGGTTAGATCACTTTGCTAAGATATATTCTTGCTAGTTTATTGGTCTTCTATATGTCTTTATTTAAAATTCCATCAAACTTAAGCAAGACATTTTAAAAATACAATGAAGGTTCTTATAGGGTGACACTGATTAGACAAAGAAAATGTATTTGGTTGAGTGGAGTCGAGTATGTAACTCTAAAGATGTGGTTTTAATTGGCATTATGGATATTGAAGTTAAGAATAAAGGGTTGCTAAATTAGTGGATATAGAGTTACAAGAAGGAAAAATCCAATTTATAGAAGGAAAAATCCAATTTATAGAAGGAAGTTGTTGATGAAAAAACTAGTTGTGACCCGAATGTTCTTCTTGTTAGCATAGATACAAATAGGTGGCATTCCACCTTATGGAAAAAAGTTTTTTTCCTCCTTTCCCTAACTAAAAAAATTCTCTGGACGATTGCTCTACTTTTTGGTGTGGTTGTAGGCAATGGAAAAAGCATCAAGTTTTGAGAGGATCAGTGAATTAATGACATTAAAGTCAACATTCTATAAAATATATGCCTTAGCCACTGACAAGAATGGTTGTATTTTAGACAATAGTATTGGGTGAATAAGTCTTGGGGATGGAATACTCAACTAAGGATTTCTATAAAAGGGTAATGCACAAGAATATTGTAACTAATTTTTGTTGGAAATGGGTATCTGTTAGGGGGGTTTGGTTCTGTAAAAAGTTGAGTTGTTTATGTGGCTTTTGATGCAGCTGAGTGTTGTTAATTTTTCACGCAAGTGCACGCTATTGCAAACAAGCAAAATAGTAAAAGTAAAATATCGTTCTTACAAGGATTTATTTCTAAATTTTCACTAAGTACTAAAATTTTAGAACAAATTAATCTTATTTAAGCAATCTGAAAATTAAAAGACTAATTGAAACAAAATTAAAATAAACACTAAATTAATCAATAAAAATTAAATGTGTTAAGAAAAGCAGTAGATTAAAGACCTAAGATTATAGATTCATTTAACATTTCATTTGGTACTAGCTTTTCCTGTTATTTATCTTTCCTGGTTGGTTTTACTAACCCAGAATCTAAATCTATAGACAAGTCTCCATCAAGATGTTTGCACTAATACCTAACTTAATTAGTTTGTTATATGTCTATAGGAATTAATTAAATTAAATTCATTAAGTGAGTGTCCTAATTTGGCTATGTATGATAATTGGTGTATGTCTACCCGGATCACGAATTAGATCATCTAAGTGATGTGAACATATACTATTTAAATCTTAGTCCAATCTAAAATCTCTCTGTCTAGTTTCAAGTAGATTCATAAATCAATTAATTGTTGATTAGGTAATTAAAGGCATTAAGAATAAATTTGAATAAGTAAAACTATACCCATTCAGGACAAATAAAAAAAAAAGTAAATATTCATACTACCTGTTGAAATTCACCATAATCCTAGAAAAGTAAATTAGTTCATGATATCTAAATAAAACAATATCCAAAGAAATTTAGCCATGAATTGAAAACAAAAAAATAAATATAACACAAAAGAGAGAAATAAACTAATTTTGAAGCCTAGTTGATCTTGAATTTTTCTCAATTGCTTTTGATTTCTTGCTTGATTCTTAGCTCTAATTCTTCAAAAAAGCCGTTGCTACTCTTTCCTTGAATGCTTTCAAAACATCCCTTAAATAGGTGTAAGATTCCTTACTTTCCAATTTCATGTTAGACTTTTTGTTTTTGGAAACCAGGGTGGTGTTGTGGCTATGACTCTTTGGCACAACGGTGCCATGGCAATCATTAGTGGTGCCGCGACACTCTAGCCTTGAGCCAAAGTATACTGCACCTCATCAGCTCACCATTGCAGCCATGATCTTCCCAGCATTGTGACGATAGCTCCCTCAGCGTTGGGGCTAGGAGTAACTTCAATTCGCACCTCTAGTCACCACACTACCCTATGTAGAACTGCAACTGTCCATCATCTTCTAATGTGATTTTTATCTCGATCTGGTCTAAATTGAGTAAAGTGTGTAAGCATTGAAGTTGTAGCCCATTCTCTTAGCTTTCCAATGATCAAGAATCACATCAAGTGGACTTCTTCATCTCAAGTTATCTTTGAATTACTGCAACATGTACTAGTGAAGCCTTCATCATACTTATGCTATTTTGACTCAATTGCACCATTCACATCAAATATCCTACACAAAACCATGAGAGAAATCAACAATAACTCTTTTTCAAAAAAATTAAAGAAGAATATAATAAAATTGAGTTAAAACAACTTAAATTAACTACTTAACATGTAATCTAACTTAAACAAGAAAACCTCTTGAAATGCTAAAATTTGAACATAAAATCTCAAAGATTAGCTCTTTAGACTCCTTAAAATATGCCAAAGAAACTCTATATAATAAAGTTATCACATCCCCAAACTTAAAATTTTGCTACTCCTCAAGCAAATCATAGAACAATATGCAATTACTTAAATAACGAAAACATTTAAGCAGAATTCAATTGCACCATTTCATTAATAATCTTTAATAGCCTCAAAAGTTAATCAATATTCATAACTCTAAGCAACATACAAATATTATTCAAGTTCATGTTTCAATTCAAATGCAAGCTTATTGTTAATTGAATTTTTGTATGTGTGTATAATCTTTTCACCTAGACCATCATACAATTTGGATAAGTTAATATTCATGTAAACTTCAAATTAGTTATTATATTCCATAAGTTTGCTTTTCATCTCTCTCTCCGCTAATATAGACTAACACTAAGTTAAAGATCAATTAGACTTTAATTAGCTTGTACTGTATGGCTACGGTTAAGGTTGGATATGGGATAGTGTATAGCTTAAATCACCTTAAGCACATAGTCAATCTAGGACTTATATAGAGCTTTATTTTCCTTCACCTAGTGTACCACTTTTTCATCACAATTTTTCTTTTATTCAACACTTCATTCTTTATCTTTCTTTCCTTTTTTCTTTTTCTCAATCTTACACCCCCAAACTTATTTCTTTTATTGGTTTTTTAGATGAATGCAATCATATTTTTGAACTTTTCATTAATTTTCATCTTTACTATCTTTTTTACCTTCTAGCGCATAACACTTACTAAATTGACTTATGCACTTAGGAATAAGAGATCTAAGAATTGTTGAAAATATTAATTTAAGGGTCTAAGCTAAAAAATTAAGTGGTCAAACAAAGAAAATGTCTCATTAGGCTCAAAGGGGGAAACTAAGGATAATTTATGTAAAAAAAGGATGCCAAAGGCTTAATCAGTCTAAAAAATAACCTAAATCATCTCTTTAACTAAGTATAGCCTAGGATTTCGCTTCAAGGGAGAATTAAACAAATTCTAAAACTCAATACATAATTCAAAAATTCATGTTCACATGAACTGTCTCTAAATTTGTATAATGATTCCAAGCAAAAGGCATAATGCTCAAAATATAGAAATCTCATCCTAACAATGAAGCTTAGCATAAAAATTTACATAACACTCAAACAATATTATTATTAGCAAAGAATTAAGATAGAATATAACTAGGTTCTCATTATTGGATAGGCAAATTAAAAGAAATTGGCACAATGAATTCTAGCTTAAAATCTTAAAATATGCATAAAATTAAAAAAAATTATGAAAATAAACTAACCTAAAAATATCACAAAAGCTAATAACAATAAAACCCTCCCCCAAACTTAAATTACACATAGTCCTCAATGGAAAAAGCTAAAAAGAAGAAGAAGAAAAAATCCCCTATTAATGGTGATCGTGTATTGAAAGTTTAAATTTTCTTTCTTCTTATCTTCATTCATTCCAAACTTGCAAAGTCAACAAAACAAGTTAGGGAGAGGTTATAACTGCTTATTTACATAGGAAACAAAAATCAACTAAAATAACAACTAAACCTAAAAAGATATAGCTTGGGTTGCCTCCCAAAAAATGCTTCTTTATACTCACTAGCTTGATTATAACACCCCTTTCTCACTTCTTCATCACTGTAAAAATGCTTGAGGCTTTGTTTCATTCCCTTGTATGCTTCGGTAAGTGTACTAAAAATCTCAGTATAGACATAAGACAAACCTTTTACTACTTTAAAGGTTTTCCACCAATAAGGTTGAAGTTGCCATAGTAAAAGATGGAGGCGTGACTCAAAGAGTGTTATGTGCTATCCAACCTCAAAATCAAGACCACTGGAAGGTGGAGGATTATGCTTATCATAACACTGCTTAGTTTTGAGATGTGGTGGTGGTGGCTCTGACTCAAGAGTTGGTGTTGGCTTACTTGTAAGTGGTGGGGTAGAATTACTTTTACCTTTATCGGTTAAGTCAACTCTATCGCAATAAGTTGTTAAAGAAAGATATTTAGTTGCATTGAAAATAGTAAATTCAACTACAGCCTCACTAACTCTAAAAGTTATTTTGCCTTCTTTTACATCGATGATTACACCTACAATGGCCAAGAATGGACATCCTCGTATGATCGGAACCTCTTGATCCTCTTCCATTTCGAGTGCTATGAACTCCACTAGAATGTATAGTTTTCACACTTTAAGCAAAACATCCTCTATAATCCCCTAGGGGTGCCTTATTGTTCTGTCTACTAGTTGTAAGGTGACTATAGTAGGTTGAATCTCTATCAGTCCAAGTCTTCTAGCAACAAACAAAGGCATTATTGAGACACCAACACTTAAATCGCACAAATTTTTTGAAAAATTGAAACTACCAAGTAAGCAAAGGATAGAAAAACTCATTATGTCCTTAAGCTTTAGTGGAAGCTTATTCTGGATTGTTGTGTTGTACTCTTCAGTGAGTGTAATTGTCTCAAAATCCTTTAATTTTCTCTTATTCGTCAATATGTCCTTTAGAAACTTCACATATGACGACATTTACTCTAGAGCTTTTGCGAAAGGAATGTTGATGTGAAGCTTCTTGAATACCTCAAGAAATTTTCAAAAATGCTTATCAAGCTTTTGTTTTTAAAGGCATTGAGGAAAGACTAGTGATTGTAAAGTTGCCTTGGCTTCATTCTCTTGAATTTGCTTGTCAGTTGTCTCAATCACTGATTCATCTCAACAGGCTTATCTAAAATATTAGCTTGCCTAACACTATTCTCAACCTCTTTTCCACTCCTTAGGTGATTGCTATAACTTGCTCCTTACCTTCTCTTCCAAGATTCAGCTTTGTATTGCTGGGAGTGTTTCTTGAGGTCAGTTGTTTAATAAATTAGCAAGTTAACGAACCTAAGTCTCAAGGTTTCGAAGTGATGTTGCTTGACTCTGAATAAAAGCTGTTTGACTTTGTATGATGCTATCATTCTATGTTATGTACTGCCTTAGCAAATCTTTTACAGTTGGTTTCTTTTCTGAGATAGGCACTTTAACATGCTGTTGGAATCCAAGAGTTGCATTCAACCTTGAAATTGAAAAAGTATCTTGTCACAACAACTTGATTTTGTTGGTGAATGATATCAACCTTTTTATTTTGAATATGAATATTTGGGCAAACTTTACTTTTGAAATTGTTTTAGTGGAACCTATTAAGTTAAGAACTTGTAGCTAGTGACAATAGATGTTAGTGAAGACTTCTTTCTAAATGATGTGATCAGCCCTATTGTCATATTCGCTGCCACAACAGTCAAGAAATACATGAGTATGAAAATCATGTATAATTGATTGCATTATTATATGTTAAACAAACTTTCAATTCCATTTGTTTCTTCTCGAGCGAAACTTTCAATTTTGTTTGTTACTTTTAGGTACTCTTTACCTTACATCTTGCTCAGCCACCAAAGTTTATATTGACCTGAACATACTAGAAACAACCACATTCAAACAAAGGTAACAAGTATGTTTAAAGCACTCTACACTATATAAACAAACAACAACACATGACTATGATACATATTAGACATATGAAAAAAACCCATTCAATGTACAAATCATCGGTATGTAAAAGGATATGCACCAACTAGCTGCAGCTATCATTGGGTCCAAAGAGTCAACCATTATGAAAATTATTATAGTTGATCCAGCTAAAGAGCATGTTAGAAACACAAATTATTAATCAAATTTTTCAAAAATTTATCTAATAGAATAATACTAACAATATATAATCCAACCAGCACAGTAGGTTCAAACTTACAACCACAATAACTAATGTTGGCTCCACCAATGAATGGTTCTACAACTCCTGCAATGAATATGGAGCAAGCTTGCATTTCTAAGCTAGAAAATACTAGTGTGTACAACATGAAAAGAAAACATCGATGTTGACGTAAGTAAATCATAACTTGTTCATTTTACAAAATCTTGCTTTCATATTGTATATATATATGTATTAGACTTTGCATAAAACTTCACATTTCTTTATACTGTTTTGTTACTTTTTGGTTGTTTGCCTTCAAGTTTGACCTGATAATGTGGTATATGACTGGCTTTTGAGGTCATTTGTTTGTTTGAATTGTTTTCGATTTTGTATAGCTTACATACATGTCTCCTACAACTTCTTACCTCATCTATTGTAAATTTTCTAAATGATATTAAATGAATTGCTGCAATTATTTGTAATATGTCTTTCCTGTTACTATTTCCTGTTTTTATGTCCTCATTTTATATTTTTTTAGTTTGCCTTGCTTTTGCTTCATTACATGTTACATAGTCAATTAGAATTGGGATTCCATTAGTCGCTAAACTTTCATTTCTAATAATAAGTTATTTTTTTAGATATTCTATACAATTCACTGTGAAGGATCTCATTGGGCAAATGGAATTAGTGGCATTTGGAAAACTAGCAAAGAAGTTAATAGGAAAAACAATTACCAAACTTACTGCCCTCCAAATTATCAATCGAAGTAGTCTTCCAAGGCCTGTAAAAGCTTTGCTATAACAGACAAGGACATTCATTATAGGTCTTACCTCTAAAGCTGTCAAAGCAAACCTTGCCAATTAGTAGATGTTTGATAGTAATGAAATAGAAAGTTGTTCTTTTCCACTCCAAACTACTAGCACAACATCTGTATCAAAAGCCCCTCCAGCGACTCCATTAGTAGTTGCTATTACCCTTCATTATAAAATTGGCATAGGCCTGGATATTCGATGCTGTTATTCAAATTTGAATATCCTTGTTGTTGCATGATTGCTCTGATTTGAAAATTTAATATCTAGTTGGGAATTTTCCATTAGACTTATATTAATTAACCAACTTCTTATTTTTGTGACTTTTTATCCTTTTTAACAGCATTTGCAATTTAAATTATAAATTTATGGTAATTGCAACTTCATCCTATTACTATCACATAGTATTTAAGGCTGTCAATGCATAGGAATTAACTAACATGAACAGATAATTTTTTTTTTCAATTATAGCAGACCACAAGGCTATTATGTCTACCTGTGCTAGAACAAAAATAATGCTGCTGTTAACATTGGTAAACAATTACTTCAACATAACATTCAGGTAAACAATGCACGGGTCTTTTTCTAGTAAATTATAATTCCAAAGATAATGTTTTCAAATTCTATTTGAGCCATCTTATTTGACCTCCCAAGCCTTGGTGCTGGTGCATCTACAATATGAACCCCCTTCACGTGCATTGGCCTACAGCAAATTCACATTATAAAAAGTGTCAAAAAAGGAAAGGCGTGCACTCACATCAACACGTGGATCCAAATTTTAAGCTAAGGAGTCATTTGGTCCTCCGTGCATGCATATATGACCTTTTACATCTCGTTCCTACCAGTGTATATATCAGCAAAATAACTCACATGTAAATTTTCAATACATATAAAACTCTTGACAACTTTGTTCTGTTTTGCTCAGTGAACCAAGCAATTTTTAATCTCAAGGCAAACTACGAACATGGATCGGCTCACACAGCAACTCCATAACTTTGGGCATATTCATTATTGAGAACTATCCTTTTCTTTGGCATAGTATTTTCATAACTTTGTTGAAACTTTTATCCAATTATTGCGTACTGAAAGCAGCCTGGAATTTGCTATAATTTGGTCATTTTCAGAACGATATGGTATGGAGTAATAGACATTGATCCTTTTATAGGAGACAGTGACAGGCATCGCACATTTTATTGGTCCAAAATTTTTGTTAAGCTATTAGCAACCAAAAAGCAAAGTAGTCTAGGTTTGTATCAAAATTAAAAATCCCAATATACACTAAGTCTATATGATGTATTGGAACTATAGTAAGAAATGTTATTCTTAAACAATTTTAATACAGAAATACTATAAGCTACGTAGATGCTATAGTATATTTTACAAAAGTGTTATAAAATGAAACCTTTTAAAACAGTATTATATTAAAGTAGTTTTATTTTTAGGGTAAGTATATAATAAGTGTCTCAATTTTGTTAAATCCAATCATAATTTTAATGTGAAAAAAAAAGTAAATAAACAAATAAACTCTTTCAGCAACTGGAACAAAAATAAAAATTTACGTCTATTGTTTAAAACAAATAAAAATAAATCATTATAACAAGATACAAGTGCGTATATATACAAGTAAAAGTATTAGAATATAAGTTTCTTTTTTTAAAAAACATACACATGATTTTGGAACATAAAATATATAAAAAAAAAAATAGGATGGAGAGAGATTAATAGATAACTATTCTATAAGCCTGACCATTCCCACTATTTTTTTTCTTAAGTCTTTGAATTCAGAAGTGGAAAACCGCGTTAAGAGATATGGATGAAGGTGCTTTCGAGTTGTCTATGGTCCCCTCTTTTGTCTGCAAGCTCACATATTCTTCACAAGATTTCTCTTGCTCAAGCAAAAATGATGGGAATCCATTGTATTCAGTAATTATTCTGCTCTGTCAACTAATTCAAAAACGGAGAAGCTAAGTCCACGCCTCCACACTCTCAATTAGCCACTCTACTGTATATGCAGTTTCCCAATTGTTATTTCTTCCTTCTTTTGCAAAGATACTTCCTAAAATATCATCCTTTGACAACCATTTATGAACTGGAAATGCAATATGCATTGGAGTATAAGTATCATGTGTCCACACAGTGAAGAGGCCCAACATATTATCTGACAGCAAGTCATTGATTTTAACAAATTTGTAAATAGCCTAAACAACATTTATAATGCTCGTTATGGATAAACCATCATTACAACTAATATAAATATTTGATAGCACAATGAAACAAACTATACCAAAACCAAATAATATATTTTTGGATATAAATCATTTCTGTCTTAACTAAATTTGTTCAGTCGTCATCCAATTTAATAAAGTTTAGTTTATAAAGTTCTTAAAAGATACTGTAAGTAAACAAATGAAAATAGAAACATCTAATTTTATTATAATTTACTTTTAATAAACATATAAATATAATTTCGTATACCTTATACTTGGGCGGTGCCTCTTTTCTTGTATTCAGTAAAAATAAGAATCAAAACTTATATGTTAATTAAAGATGATTTTTTTAATTATTTTATTAATTTACACTTTTCCATGCTATCTATATGCACTGTAGAAATAATATACTTGTTTTCCTATACACAATTAATATATATTATATAATAAAAAGTTTTCCTGTATGGAAGCTTTGGAATTTCTAAAGCTTTTTAAAATTTGTTTCCAAATACCACAAGCATTTTTAGGACTGCTCGCACTGTAGATTAGCCCCTAAAATGACATAAAGATGTTGACAAAAGTGATTAATCAATTCCAGTATGAATTTGATCAAAAAAATAAAAAAGAACCTCCTGCAGATCTAATATTTTCTAAACTATGATCCCAATAAAATTATTTATTTATTGCTATATAAATACATAATTATACACATGGTGCTATCAAAATGAAAAAAATATATTACTTACAAGGAAAAACAAGAAGGTGTTTTTTTTCTATTTAATTTTTACCGAATGCCATGTGAGGAATGTAGGCGGCTTGCCTTGTTCACACATACGGGTGGGTGACAAAAGCAAGTACTTCTTATAGTCCACGAAGTCAATATTTCCAGAAAAGATGCCAAAAATTGGTTTATTTTTCCAGCAAAGATAAAGGGAAGCCTCGAAGTAGTTTCTCCCAATTCTCAATGTCAGCTTCATATCACCACATCTGCCGCTTAGAGAATGATTCTTGCTGCACATCTGTCCAATTTTCTTATTGCTTGATCCAGCCACATATCATTATTAATTGACTATATATATATGATTATCAGCCATAAACTTGTATAGAATATATATATATATATATATTGTTTCTATCTTCTCAATACTTGTCATCAACAATGTATACAAGCAAAGGAAACACTTTGCCAGCGGTGCTACTCATTTAGATACTAGCTGTTATCCTAAAATGTTGCATGAAATTATTGTACTAGTACATAGTTAATTTTGCATATCTGATGCTCGCGTAGTCACTGTCCAAAACTTTGCATCCAAGGAAGGAATCAGTAAGCTCTGCAATAAAAACCATCCGCCTAGCTATGAAACCATGTGTAGTTGGCAAATTATAAAACACAATTAGATAGTCTAAAAATATTCGGTCCAAGATTTGAAACGGATTTAGTTAATATTTATTTAATTATATCCCTCATTTGGCTCTTAATTCTAAAAGACGTATGGAAGTGTGCACTTGCATTATTGGAGTGATGGGAGAATCATACATAGTCATCATTTTCACATTGCAAGTCAGATATGCTCGAGCGTCAACTTGCATGCCCAGCTACAGGCTACCTCTATATAAGGGATCTGCTATGTCTCATTAGTATCTCAATTTCCTTCCAATATCCATCAAAGAAGTTTGGGGAAATACCATTATGTCTTCATTCAAAATCCTCCAAACCCTTTTCCTCCTTTCTGCCGCTATGATGATTGCGGAATCCAATGCGCAACTTAGTGGCACGTTTTATGCTAAAACTTGCCCAAATGTGTCGAGTATTGTACGTAGTGTACTGCAGAATGCTCAGCAAAATGACATTTGGATTTTTCCCAAGCTTGTTCGCCTTCACTTTCACGATTGTTTTGTCCATGTAATTTGCTGTCTTTCCTTTTCCTCTTTCTTTCATGCCAGAGGTTATTCAGCAGTCTGCCCCTGGAAATATTAATGCTTTTGTGCCTTTGCATGTGTCTTGAAGACTAACTGCATTATAAAACATCTAATTTGGCTCTAATTAAGATTCCTTTACTAATGAGAATCTCTGTCTTTGTCAATGAAACTACGTGCAGGGTTGCGATGCCTCGCTTCTGCTGAATGGTACTGATAGTGAGAAAACTGCAACCCCCAACCTGTCAACCGATGGATATTCTGTTATCGATGATATCAAAACAGCATTAGAAATTTCTTGCCCACGCGTTGTCTCCTGTGCTGATATTTTGGCCCTGGCTGCTCAAATTTCTGTCTCTTTGGTACTTTAGTTATTCAAAAGTACAAGTCATTTATTTACACATAGATGGAGTTTGGTTCATGATTCTACAATAATCTTCACCTGGTCTGACCTTCTATTAGCTTTTTATTACTTGCAATGAGAATGAGAATTTTCACTTGTAGGCTGGAGGTCCAACGTGGGAAGTCCCACTTGGAAGACGGGACGGTCGGACCGCACACCGAGAAGCGATTGGAGCCATCCCATCTGCCCATGAGAGCCTTAACAATATCACAGCCAAATTCAAAAACATGGGACTTGATTCCACTGATCTAGTGGCTTTGTCTGGTAATTTTACTAAGAAAAATACCACCAAGTCACAAATTTAATTTAATATACGAAGTCAATACGAACTTTTCTTCTTCTTATATATCTCGATACAATGATGGTTGCTTCTTATATAGGTGTACACACATTTGGACGTGCTCAATGCTCTTCTTTTGTGGACCGCCTCTACAATTTCAATGGATCAGGGAAATCAGACCCAACCCTCAATGCAACATACGTGAAATCACTTACACAATTATGTCCTAAGGGTGGTAATGGCGGGAGCTTGATCGATCTTGATGAGTCAACTTCTCTTAGCTTCGACAACAACTACTTTTTGAACCTTCAAAATCACCGTGGACTCCTCCAATCTGATCAAGAGTTGTTTTCCACTAGTGGGGCTGACACTGTGGCCATTGTTAACAGGTTTGCTAACAGTCAAAGTCAATTCTTTGATAGCTTTGCTAAGTCTATGATAAAGATGGGGAACATAAGTCCGCTTACTGGAAGCAATGGAGAGATCAGGATTGACTGCAGAAAGATCAACTAGATTATATTCCTTATTCTGTGTCTTTTCTTTTTCCATGCAAGTTTCTGTTTCAGGCTATTAATTGTAAAAGGGGCAACGATAAGTTTGTCCATATAATTATATTAGTCCCTGAATTAAAGTTTAAATTTTGAATATTTTCTTTATTAGTGATGAGTTTCCTCTTTATCCTAATCAATAATCCACTACCATTTCAATCTACCATAGAAATGTGGTTCAAGTTCAACTCATCTTGTTCTGCTGTTCTGCTACTGTGCTAGCTAGCTAGTAGTGAAAGTGAAAACCATGCAAGGAATTGCAGTCGTATGTTTCTTAAGAGCGTATAATCGAAACTTTTAACTTTATTCCTTCTTAATAAATAATTACGAATCTTGAACCCAACATATATAAAACCAAATTCTTGAAGAGTTGTGATGTTCTAAGATCACAGCAGCAGTTCATGAGAAAAGATATAATAGGTGAAGGAGTTGGCTTGGGTTTAACCTAAGCCTACATACCTCATAAGTCATAATTATGATTGCCACGCCAAGTAGTGGAAGGTTGGAAATTAATAAGTATTGTGCTGAACATTTTAAACCTAATATAGGATTAAAACATAAACTAGTTTTGAGAATACTTTTAGGATAAAATCATCTAACAAGCAATGAATCCGGAGAGTTTGCGTGGAAACCACACAGGGAGAACCAGAATTTGCACTTTCTTTTGTCTTATATATGTGAAGGCCTGCGTGAGTTGGGGTGATGATCATTCCCTGGGAGAAAAAGAAAGCCAAACCCCAGAAGGCATAGTTACTGGAACCCATCAACGAAAGCTTTTTCTTCACTTTATGACTCTAAAAAGTAGGGTGAATAAAGTGAGTTGCCAGATTCATACCATGATAATGATTGATGGTCCATTCTTGGACTATTTGCCTGCCATGAGATACAGAGCACATCTCATCCTAAGTTGTTTGGACTTTTTGACTTCAAACAAATTTACTCGGTTGTCCAATCAGGGACAAAATAAGGGTCCATTCCCTTAACAATATTTGTTCAATATTATATCCTCTTAATTAAAATATTTCTGAGAAAGTGTATCAAAAATTTTTTTTTTTGTTTTTAATGCCATTTCATTAAAGGATAAAGTCTCAAACACAAGGGAATCCAAAGATACACGCAGAGACGAACACCAACCAACAAAAGAACAGAAAGACAACAAAAAATCCCAAGCAAATAAGATAACTGAAATAAATAGACACAAGAAAAGGAAAATGCAGTTCAAGGCAGCCAGCGACAGGATCAAAGAGCAGCAAATAAGCTTAACTTGAACACCAGAAATGAGGGAACTTAGCTATAAACTTTGAAAAGATTGTCCAAAAGATCCACCAGTTTTCGCAAGATGATCAGGTAATTTATTCTTGGATTGAGGGACATGAACAATAGACCAGCAATTAATTTTCTTCTTGACACAGTTGACGAAGTTAATAATACTAACCATATGCCAAGGAGCGAGAAAGGGTTGTTAGCCCACTTCACTGCATTAGTCGAATCAGATTCAATAATCATATCATGAGAGTCAACCCAAGGAGAAGCAACAAAGAGGGTGAAGGCTTCCTTGATGGCCCAAATCTTAGCTAAGTTGGAATTGGCAAATACTAACTGATTTGGAAAAGAGAATTTTCACATAGCCATTACCATCTCTCAAAGCACTATCGATTCAGAAGCACCCAGGCAGCCCCTAGAAGCACCATCTACATTAAACTTCATACAGCCCATTTTAGGCCTAATCCAATTCACTATAGCTTTAACCTTAACTTTATCAATCTAGCTTTCGGCACAAGAAGGATCTCTAACAATATCCAAGACAACAGGATTTCCAAAGGCCATTTAACCTTTGCCCACCAACTAACACGAAGTTTAAAAATATCAAATATTTGGGAAGTGTCCCATAATTTACCATTAAAGATTATTTCATTCCTGTCCTACCATACTATCCACAAAGTAACGTATAAAGCCATTCGTCAAGTAAGATAGTGATCATTATTCATAAAGCAACCATTGCATACAAGAGCAAGACATTTCAAATTGCAAGGAGCGACCTATTTAATTCCTCATGCATCAACCCACAAAGACCAAATTTTCCATCTCTCATGGCATTTAAGTAAAAGGTGCTCAACATATTCAACTTCTTGGTTACATAAAGTAGAGAATGCCGAATTAATACTGATAAGACCTCTCTTCAAAAGCTCACCCCTAACAACAATTTTGCCTTGTAGAACTTGCTAACGAAAAACCTCAATTTTAGATAGAGTGAGATTAGACCAGGCCATTCTCCAAATGTTACATTCACTTTTAGGATCACCAATAGCAAAACGGGAAAAGGAAATAGGAGTATACATAACACTGGAATTCTGCTCCCATATAACTATACTAGGAAGATCTCATCAAGGAAGGAGTTTGAAATAATTAAAAAGCCCCACTAATCTTTCTTACAAACAAAAAGGCATCTGCTCTAAGGAATATCCCACTTCCATATATCATCAACTCAATTTCCAAAGTCAATCAAAAGACCATCTTTGTTGGTGCAAAAAGCAAAAATGCGAAGGAAAATAGATTTGAGAATAAGCTCATCCACCCAATTATCATGCCAAAACTTGATATAGGATCCATTACTAACTACCAGCCCAAAACTTTATCTAACCAAATTCGACATACAACCAGAAGAGAAAGAGCACTTAGAATGTTCCTCCAAATATTGAAAAAGTTTCTAAGATTATCACAAGTTGGTCGAAGGCAGTTCGAATCCGAACCATTCATTTCCACAATGATTTTTCTCCTATAACTATCCTGCCCATTATCAAAGCACCATAGCGATTTGTTAAGAAGAGATTTATTCTTGAGATAAAGGTTAATAAACGCAAGATCTCCATTATCTTCATATGTGCAAACAAAAGACAAGTCAACATAATGAATTTTCCAACTCGAGGATCCACCAATCCAAAGAAAACACCCAATGATCCTGTCAAGCTTTTCTTTCACACATGAAGGCATTTAAAGAAGAGACTTAAAATATGTAGGAAAACTAGCCAGAATAGAATTAATAAGAGTGATACGATTGCCAATAGATAACAGCTTACCTTTCCAATTAACAAGGTGCGACTCAAATTTCTCAATCATAAGACACCAATCAGCTTTTAAAACCAAGATTTATTACAAGAGGCAGTACAAAATAAGTGGAAGGAAGGCTACCAGTTTTGAATGAGATTCGTTGTGCCCAATTTTCAAGAGTATGATTCTCCACTCCAACTCCATATAAGAAGTTTTTATGAAAACTAGTCTTAATTAATCTAGAGAACAATTCGAAACAGGGAAGAATTCTCTTAATATAGATAAGACTATAATTTGTAGTCTTGTCAAAATGGGCCTAACTCATTGGGGAACTCATTTTTTATTAAATATGAGATAAGTTGGGTTTGAAATTTTAGGTTCATATTAGAATTGGGTTTAAATGGGTCAGCCCATTTGATCATTGGGCTGAAGTGGGTTGAAACGGGTCAACCCTATGGGTTAGAAGAAAAAAATAAATTAATTATTTTTTATATTTAATTATATAAAATTAATAATTTAATTATTAATGGTAATACTTATTTTATATATTTTAATGTCTTTAATCTTTACTTATCAAATTAATAATTTTAGTTTATATTAAAACTTATTATCTCTTTTTCTTTTATGGTAATGAATATTATATGATAAATTGATAATCATTTAAACCTCGAGACATCATTACTGTCTAAACAAGATTTAAATGTTTTACTTGAGGATGAGGATTGAGGAGAATATAAATGAGTCTTGAAGTTTTTATTATTTGGTTATATACTTATATTTATGAGATGGTAGTTTGTGTTAAAGATTTAAACTTTATTTATATAATTTATTTGTT
This sequence comes from Theobroma umbraticum, assembly GCF_002168275.2. Taxonomy (NCBI): domain Eukaryota; kingdom Viridiplantae; phylum Streptophyta; class Magnoliopsida; order Malvales; family Malvaceae; genus Theobroma; species Theobroma umbraticum. The sequence goes on along the minus strand of NW_018397257.1, from coordinate 3,195,707 downwards.
TATTTATATTTTATGTAATTTATTTGTTTGTAACATGTTTTTATTATTCAATTTATAAATTAAATCATATATAGAACAATTTTACTGATAGAAAATTTGTTAGGTAGAATTATAAAAATAATTTTTTTTGACAAAAACAGAAATAGGTTGACCCAACTTGACTCATGGGCTAACAAGGGGTGGATTGGACTGAAATTTTGATACCCCATATAAAAATGACTGGCTTAACCCAACTCATATTTTCTCAAGGGTTTGGGCTGGACTAAGTTAAGTCAGGCAGCCCATATTGATGCCTCTAATAATTCAGTTCATTAAAAAGTCATTGTATCATCAGCAAAAAGAATCCTCACATTTCACATATAATGAACAAGGTAAGCAGAATTCCTTTAAACATACAAAGATTTCTAAACTTAAATCAACACAAATACAAACAACAATATTTAGAGAAAAAGAAATTAAACCAAGCAAGATCCATCATGTGATATCTTCAATTTATGAAAAAAGTTAGGTAAGTTAAGAATTCTCAACATCATGAACAAAATTCAACTAAAGTTCAAGATGTCTCCTAACTTTTGATAAAA
>NW_018397257.1:3193372-3195116 GCF_002168275.2 Theobroma umbraticum | reverse complement strand
AAAAAGGGAAAAAATCCAAACTGGAAGGTATGCCTAATTAAACAAGCTGAAACCCATGTCATCATCACTTTCTTCCTTTTTCCTTTCAACAGCGGAGGCAATAGTGGCAACATCAACACCGACATTAGCGGAAGTAGCAACACCACCACCACCAAAATTAACGTTCATGACAAAACCATTGACGCTCTTCTTCGCAAGCAGCTTGGCGAAAAGACTTGGCCAATAAGGTCCGACGGTCACGTTCACCGCCTTCACCAAAGTTGTTATTTTCTCTTCCTACATTATATCATTAAAGAAAACCAGGAGCAAAATATATATTGAGATAAAGAAAACAAAATTGATTTATTAATGAGGATTGAAATAGTTATTAAGAGTTTGAAAGGGAGAGGGTTTACAGTGTTTAAGATTCCATTGTTGTGGAGGATCAAAGTGGCTTAAATGCAGGCAAGTTCCTTGGTAGCCATTGTACCCAAGATTTTCAACAATAAATCTGTGAAATCAATATAAGTAGTATATATATTCCTAAGCAATAGATTTAAAAAATTGCTATGATCTATAAAATTATTAAATTAATCAGATTTTAGATAGAGAGATTACATTAAACAAAATGTTATAATACAGAAGCTTCTTGAATATTTTTACCACTGAAAATATTATCTTCACACCATCAACTTTCTGCTCGATACACCCTTCTTGCATTTACTGTTTCTAGCTTCTCTTACAAAACTTTCACCATGATATAGGCACATGTGATATAAAGCATATTAGCGTCCTTAAATTTCAAGCTGCCGTAACGGACTTTAATCCCTTTCCCCTCAACATTTTTTCATTTTTTAATTAAGTGTCGGTGGAATTGAGATAATTATACTTACATAAAATGAAGACAATTATTCGATTATCTCGGATTATATTTCAAGAGAAACTTCATCTAATTTGTCAAGTTTGTTGCTAGAATCCTCTTTCGACAATGATAGTGTTACAAGAAGTTCATAGAATTTATGTGAAAAAAAAAGATGGATGAGCACCCACGGGTCATGTGTGGTCAAATTCATCCCTTCTAAAGTGCATGTGAAGTTGCATGCTCAGACCCCTAAAAAAGATTTGATACTTCTTATTAATGGAGATTGTTGTCATTTTATTAGGCAATAAAAGGAAATTCAAGGTAATTGATAAATGTCTATATGCTCACAATTACAAGAACATGTCCATTAAAAAGGAAAAATGCAAGAATCAAAAACGGAGCAAACGCTTTCTAGACTATTAGAACAATGAATAGCAAATACATATTTCAATGAGCAAAAGAATCACCGTAAGCAGAGAAGTAAACATGAGTATTAGTAAAATTGAGGTTCTTCAATTCTGGGATATTCTTGGGTTAGTGATCTTAAACCCCTCGATGGCAGTGATGCCTCGACGCCTTGTGGTAAGCCAGAGATAGCAGCCAACATACGGTAAATACCAGGGGCGGAGCGTCCCTTTGTAATGTGGGGGAGGAGGGGGTCATTTTTAAAATTTTTTATATATTATATATTTTTTAATGATTTTTTAAAATAATTTTTTAGTAAATAATTAATATAATTAAAAAAATATTAAAATGACTTTATAAATTTCATTCAATTTTATTTTAATTTTTAAATTTTTTTTCAATTTTTAAATTTCTCCACCTATTTTTTTCTTTTTTCTTTTATGTTCTTGTATTGTAAAATTATAAAAAGGTAAAGTTTTTATTTAATTTTTTTATTTA
>NW_018397257.1:3160198-3193362 GCF_002168275.2 Theobroma umbraticum | reverse complement strand
ATTTATGTTTTTCAATTATATTCTATTTGCTCATATATTTTAAATTTCTATAGATTTTATTTTTTACGAATCATCAATCATATTTTATTTGTTATATAGGTTATATCTCCTATTTATCGTGATTTTTTTTTGTTATGTAGATTTTATTTTTAATGAATTTAATTTTAAAAATTAAAAAATTATTGTATATGTAATTCTCACATATAAGTTCTAGTGTTGCATTATTAGTTATTATATAAAATTTCACTAATATATTATTTTTTATTAATCCTAATTATATAAGAAAAAATTATCTCGAGTATATGTTTTTAATGTGTTTTATATTTTATATTTATTTGAAAGAAAATTATCTTGAATATAAGAAGAAATTATTAATTCTGTATATCGTATTTAACTATTTCTATTTATGCAATATAGTTTAATATTTGGTGTTATAAACTTAAATATAATAAAATAAAAATATTAATGTTGACTACATTAATTTTTTAATTAATTATATTGAGAAAAACAAGATTTCAAAACAAAATAAATGATAAGTTTTTTACAAATAATTTAATTATTCATATTAAAAAAGATATTGCCATCGTCAAACAATACTGTTCTAAAACACTATTATAAGTTTTTTTTTTATTTTTTTGATTTACATGTTATATTAAATTATTATCTATTATAAATTTTTTGATTATTAATAGTTAAAGTTCAATATATTAATTTTAAAAATTTTTAACTTTATACTTTTTAACTTTTGACCTCTTAATAAAAATTGATTAATTTCACCCCTGGTAAATACTAACAGAAGAAGCAGGTTTGAAGCTTACTATCTCACCTTGCTCTTGGCGAAAACGTCAGATGACTTAGAAAGGAGGAGATAAATAAGAGAGATGATCATATATATGGTACGATGGTTCTCATAATTAGGATTTTGAATAAGCTTAAGACGCGTGCGACATTCTGACGCCTCAGGTATACAGACTGCATGCAGTGCAATAAAGGCTTCTCACTCATTGATGGCTCAACAAAGAAAATATTGCTGGCTTGGCCCGAGATACCCACATTCTAAAATGAGTGTTACATCACAGGTGAGGGAAAAGTATGGAGGCAAATAATATTTTCCCTTATGATAATTGAATTATTTGGTTTTTCACAACCTTTGGGGCATGCAATAAATGTGTGTACTGCCTTATTATTTTTTGTTTAGATTTTGAATTTGAATTTTGAAATAAACAACATGAGATTTATTGAATATATATATATATATATATATATATATCTTTTAGTACATAGCTCAATATCTTCATGCACAAAACAAAAAAATTCATTTTTAGTAGCTTGTTAATTCTTATTAATAAACTTGTTAAATTAATCATAATAAACTCCACTTATACCACCTATGATTTTAATTGAGGAAATAGTAAGAAATAGTCATCTTCATAAGTCCATTTCAAAAATAGCCTTCAATATAAAATTAATTGCTTTTATTCAATTTTAACCATGAGATGACAAAAATTCCCTTAAAACCATTTCAACAAAATTAAATGCTCTCAATTTTTTTTCTCTAGCCATTTGTCTGCTCTGCGTCTCATTTTTCTTTCTCGTCATCTAACCCTTTCTAATTTTATCACTATCACGATCTCTCTCTGTCTATCTCTCGTCATATTGCCATATCATTGTCGATTTAAAGACCAAAGAGTATGACATAAAAGATAACGACAGATTTTTGTATTTATTAGTTTATACTTAGAAAATCCTTTATTGCTGATCTACATACGAAAAAGCATGGTATTGTGAGCAACAACAGGTTCTTCAGTTTATTGGTGTTGAATTCTTCAATTATTCAAGTTTGATAGAATATGCCTTGGTGTGTAACAAAGTAATTCATACCTTGGCGTATAACATCACTAAGAAGAAGGAAGCCTTGGCATGTAATATCTGGCGCGCTAAAGCTGTAGCCTAGGCTTGTCACATCTGATGCTAAAGTTTTGGCTTTGGCGTGTAACACTTGCTGCTGAAGTTTTAGGGTATGGCATCTCTTACTTTGACTTTGATGTGTAATATCTGGTACTGAAGCTTTAACCTTGGTGTGTAACATCTGCTCCTAAAGTTTTGGTGTGCATTATTGTTTTGTTTTGTTTTTTTATTAAACAAGATATATAATTTGTTCTTTTGTATTTCACTACAATATAAACTCTTGAAGTTAAAGCGAGTAACAACATTATTTTGAAATGTAATAATATTTTTTGAATAGAGCTTGCAATAATAACATTTTTTAAACATAGCATTTAACTTGTTTTCTATCTTTATATTTCATTGGATATAAACTATTGGAGTTAAGCACTTTCACTATAAAGATAAAATTTAAAATTAAAAAGGAATTTGATATGAAAATAAAGATGTTCTGAAAAATTATTCAAAAGTCAACATTACTATTGAAATGAAATGGATTTGGATAAAAAGATATTATCCAAAATACTCTAATTTGAATAATTAGTTTTTGGGTTATTTTACTTGTTACATTTCCTATAATTATAAGAAGAAAAAAAATATAGCATGTAACAATTTTTTTTTTCAACATGGCATGTAATAATATTTTTTCCAATATGTGAACTTGAAAATGAGAAGGTTTTATTAAGGATAATTTTATCCAAAAATCTTTTCTCTTAGCCAAAAGCAGTTAAAATTAAAAAAAAAAAAGTATTTTCGAAAACATCTTATCTTTGAGGAGTAAAAAAAAAATTGTATCATTTTAATTTTTTATAAATAATATTTTTTGGTTTCATTTTTCCAATTACTACCCTATAATCAGCTATGTTCCTATAAAGAGTTAACCTATTCATTTTGCCTAATAAAACTACAAAATACCCTTAAATATGAAGAATTATGCTAATTTTGAATTGAATGTATTTTGATAATTTTACTACATAAAATTAACAGTTTAACCCCTTATAGAACATAAGTTATCCATAATATTTTAATTAAGAAAAACAATATCCATAAGATGTAATTGAAAAAAAAAAAACACAAGATACCATATGAAAAAATGTTGAAAACACAAAAGCTGTAAGTAGAGTTTGCATAATTAATTATTTAAAGATTTATACAATCAAGTATGTTAATGATGATCATATTCATAATCAATAACAATAACTACAGATCATTAAATAACAATTTATATGGTCATATATGGTCACAATTTACCTAGGCATATTTATAGTTTCATGTAGACTTGGCAATTTGTATTTTTGAGCCTTAATCGTGTTGATACGATTAAGATACGAAATACGATAAGACTAAATATGAACACGACATGAATAATTATTCGTATCAGTATCTAAAATATGTACATAGATATGTTTGATAATTATGTAATACGACACGACACGACTAACATATTTATTAAAAGTGTCTAAATTTTTTTTAAACAACATGATTAATAAATACGATTAACATAATTTTTTCGTAATACGATTAACACGTTTGACTTAAAATATTTACAATTAAATATAATTTTATTATTTAAATTTAAAATCAATAATTATAAAAACAGTTACAATAAAATAATAATAACATCAAATATAATAAAATTTAACATAAATAACATACATAAAATTCATTATCATACTAATAAATTCATCATTGACATTAAACACGTTATTTATAAATGTTTAAACATGATAGCACGATTTACACAATTAATCAAACATGTAAATTGTGTCTGACATAATTAAGACATGAAATTTTTTATCTTAACCATGTCGACACGATTAAGATATAAAACATAATAAGACTAAACCTAAACTTGTTTAACTCTATATCTTCTCATATCGTGTCTAAAATTACCAAGTCTAGTTTCATAATTACAATTTATATGGTTATAGGGTCACGAATTTCTATATATATATATATATATATAAATTCTTCCTCAAAAGTCTCATAATATATTTTATACCTTTCATAAAGGTTGAGAAAAAAATTTTACTTTAATATATGTTATAATAAAATTTTAATTTTTTTTCAGAAATTATTTTATAATGTTTTTTAATGACAAAAAGCTTTCAAAAAAATACATAAATTAAAGTTAAATACTCTTTCCATTTCAAATTGAATAATTTCCTAATGACATTAAAGTTTGGAAACATTGAATCTGTCAGGATCCAGTCCATTAATTTAAAGCCTGATGTATTAAGAAATGAGATGTTAGAAGGAGGGTGGGGTTTGAATTGATTAAAAACCTTCCCTCTTACAGGGGTAACGTGTATGTAGGGTAGCATGCGCAAGGTCTAGAAGCAATATTCCTTTTAAGCCTCCAGCTAGAAATTTGATTCGTTGTTATAAAGTAGAGATGTTTTAGAAACTTTATCTGATAACATTAGATAGGAATAGGACCACAGCATTCATGCACCATTGTTCAAAGTCATTTTCTTGTTTCTCCGAGCATCGCTTTTTCCCAAACATTTTTCCAAAGCATCCAAGCACGTGTAAGGTACTAAAGGTATCTTATTTTCTCCTCCCACCTAATCCCATCGCAATCTTTGAAAGTTGAACTTCATTTGGCAGTCGTCTTTATGACTCTACAATACCTTGGAGAGCCATCATTTCCTACAATTAGACACTAATAATTATTCCCATCAGCAGCCTCCGGGGACACTTTTCGAGCTTTAATCGATTCTTCTTTGGACAAGTTGGGTGAGTTGGGCGGAATAGTTAATCATAGGATCAGCTGAGGCCAAAGCTCTGCCACTGGTTCATAAAACTTATGGATTAGTAAACTTCTTAAGGATAGCTTTCCATGCTAGTCAATGGCCTCTAGGCTGTCAAAAAATTATAAACTACTTGGGAATGGACTGAAGATTCGTTTGCTTTTGCTTCCATAAAATTAGTTGTTAGTGGCTAGGTTAACTTTCTCTGTTGTATCAAAAGAAAAAGAATTCTAACAAGAGCAAATGGTAAATTTTTTTTTCGTTTTTCTCAAGTACTATGTCTATATCTTCTTCTGAGTTTGTGAAATTGGACATAAAATTTAAATAAAAATCTATATATTTTCTTTGCAAATTTATTAGTAAAAATAACTAATGTGTTTAGTATCATTGACTTGGTGTTGACTTAAATCATACTCGAAATTATTTCGTCAAATCAGTACGTGAACTTGATTATATTTATTCTAGGAGTATAACAGGAGTGAACAACCTTATCTAAGGAATTTTTTTTTGACACATGTTTATAAAATGATTTTTTTTTATTTTCACAGGCATTCAAAAATTTCACATGATAATATTTATTTTATGTTATTTGTGTCATGTGACAATTTTATCGCAGCTAACAAAAAGAATTTATGGTGTTAAAATTTTTGATTAAACAAATAGCACATTGATTATATATAATTTATTAGTAGCTGATATAATAGATTTAATTAAGTATAAAAATTTATTTTAAATTTTAACTTTACAACTTACAAGTGTGCACGATCTACAAATATTTAAAAACTTAACTAATTAGTTCCTTTAGTTTTGAGCAAATGCAATATGATGAATGAGGAAGCTAAAGTGAAGCATGCATTTTATTTAGCCAGATAATTGTAGATACTTGATTTTGGTTAATATTTATTTTTTAAAAATCATTTTACAATACAAAATTTAATAAAAAATAATGAAAATAATCATTACAAATGAAGCACTATTTTATGCAAAACAATTAGAACAAGCGAATTGCTATTTCATGCGAAATAACTACTTCATACAGATGGTAGTAAAAGCAACTCAAAATAAGTAGCAAAGTTTATAGATACATTCATCTTGTAATGCTCCGGAGAGTTTGGTTTAATAGTTCGGAGATAGTTAAAGAGGCCTTCCTTTTAACCTTTTCTTGAAGTACAAGTGTTTTTTTTCTCTTACCATGTTCTTGTGTGCCTATTCACATACACTTTCTTCTCTTGTACCTATTCATGTACACCCTCTTCTCTTGTACCTTTTCACGTATACCTCTTTTCTATTACCTTTTATTTAAGAATAAATCTTGTTACACGTAATTACTTCAATGATCACATAATGGGTTTTTAACCGTTATTTAATATTAACTCTTAATAACAATTACTCAACATTAAAGCTCTCTTTAATAATGTCATTCATTACATTCATTAAAACTTTTTTTTGTAATCGTCACTTTTGGCACTATATATAGAATCTTCACAATTCATTCAGTCTTCTCTTCCTCTCAGAGCTAACACATTCTCCTGTAGAACTTCTCTTTCTAAATTCTTTTTCTAATTCTCTTCTTATTATCTTCCATTTATCTTGACACTTAATACTTCAAGAGCTATTTCAATCTACATTTTTGTTGCCTTCGACACATCCTCTAGTTGTTTACAACGCTCTGTCTCTCAATCACAAGAACCCTTTTATAATAATTAAAATGAAATTTACACCGTTTTTTCGAAAACATATGATTTTGGTTACATCATAAGTTAAAAGGTGAATTCCCTTCCATTTCGTAAGATGTCCTTGTTGCTATAAAATAGAAAAGGATTAAGAGTAAAAAATGTCAAAATTTCAGGAATAATGATGGGACTGCTTTAATTATTTAGTTTCTAATGAAAACTACTACTAATTAAAAGATCCCGACAATTTAATCATGAACAAATTAAGTACAAATTATTTCATCGAATCCGAATCAGTAAAAAGAGTAGATATTGAATTTTTGGGTTATAGATTCAAACCAATACGTACTCATTATTAATGCAACGCTATATATATATATATATACACATATATATATATATAAAGAATGAAAGTCCACATGTTTGAAGTTAAGTGCATCTTTGTTAGAAAACAAAATCTTTTACCGTCGACATTTTATTTAAATGCATGTGAAGCCTTGACTTTCATAAATAGTGTGAGAATTAATTGCGTAAAATCCAAGGAAATTACTTGCTAACCGACAAGAATATAGTAGTTGCGAATATTTGATATATCTATATGGACCGGAACCAACTTTATGTTCCACCAACACCGTATAACTAGGCTTTTCAAAGGTGAAGCTTATTACCGAACCCACATTGTCCTCCTATAAATAGGAGTCACAAATCACCCTCTCAATCAAATGTCAAAGAAAAATATCATTTCGGAGTCTTTCCTTCAGGGATATCAAATGCCTGCGAAAATGCATTGCTTTCAATATATAGTAGCTCTTCTTTTCTGTGCAGTTTTACTTGAGGGATCATTCTCTAATGGCCAACTTAGCCCATCATTTTATGATGAAACATGTCCAAACGTGACAAGCATCGTCCGACAAGTCCTTGCGAATGCTGCGCTGTCAGATCCTCGGATTGGTGCCAGTCTTATTAGGCTTCACTTCCATGATTGCTTTGTTCAAGTAACAACTAAAGCCTTCTCTGACATCTTTTTAGTTTTGTTTAATTTCCTGTTCCCCTGTCATGAAAAAATGCAATATACAAATTAGTAAAAGGTGCATGAGTCATCCTCATATACCTATTCTGTTCCTTCGTTCCGAAGTGTTGGTAATTTGGTCAGTCGTACTAGATTTGCTCAACATATCAAATTTCCGGCAATTAAGTATTTACCAATTGAGAACCTTAACAATGATATATCAATCACAAGCATCGGTCTGACTCTGACATTCTAAGGCTCTTAGCATCAATGCTTTGAATAACGTTAAGTTGGCCTCCAATTTCAGGGATGTGATGCATCAATTTTGTTGGACGATCCTGTTAACGGTGAGAAAGAAGCTCTTCCGAATAATAATTCAGCAAGGGGTTATGAAGTGGTTGATGCCATGAAGGCAGCATTGGAGAGTGCTTGCCCCAACACAGTTTCCTGCGCTGATATTCTCGCCATTGCGTCTGAAGAATCTGTCTGCCTAGTAATTTGGCAACCCACTGTTTTTCCTTTTTCCTTTTCTATTTTACATCTCTCTTCAAGCATCTTTGTCTAAAATTAGCTCATCGTTGCAGGCAGGCGGTCCTTCATGGGCAGTTCCATTAGGAAGAAGGGATGGCTTCACAGCAAATCGAACACTTGCCAACGCAAACTTACCTGGTTTTTTTGAATCCCTCGATGCAATCAAATTCAAGTTTACAGCCGTGGGGCTTAACACTAGCACTGATGTAGTAGCGTTGTCTGGTAATCTTTCTTTACTTGCTCGAATACTGTTACTGACCAAAGTAATATGAGGTAGCACAGGGTCATGGAACCTGTTGGACTTAATTTGACAATGTTTGGCATACAATTTTTCTTTTCAGGTGCTCACACATTTGGCCGGGCTCAGTGTTTCACTTTTACCGCTCGACTGTACAACTTTACAGGCGTGGGAGATACCGATCCGACCCTGAACACTACATACTTGGAAACACTACGCCAACTATGCCCTCAGGGTGGAAATGGTAGTGTTTTGGCAAATCTTGATCCCACGACACCTGATGGTTTCGACAATAACTACTTCACTAATCTCCAAGTTCATAAAGGCCTGCTTCAAAGTGATCAACAGTTGTTTTCGACTGAGGGTGCTGATACCATTGAAATTGTCAACAGGTTTAGTTCTAATCAAACAGCCTTCTTTGAAAGCTTTGTGGAATCTATGATCAGGATGGGAAATATCAGCCTGTTAACCGGTACGGCCGGGGAAATCAGATCGAATTGCCGCGTGGTGAATGCAGCCACGATCAGATCGGGTTCAGATGATGCTCTGGTCAGCTCCATATAAATTATATATGAAGTTCAAGGCCAAGAAACAAAATGGCGTGTGCGTGTGCGTGTGCGTGTGCAACTCTAAATAAGTACAAGTAATCCACAGATATTTATTTACTTCAATTATGTGTAGCTGAAAGAAATCATAAACATAATCCTGTTGTCTGGCTTGAACTTGCCGTGTTGAGTGGGAAGTGTTTCCTTTTTCTCTTCCTCTTGACTTTTTCTTTCTTTCCTGATCTTCAAAATGGTGGACAATTTTGAGATCTTCCTTTGGTTTTTTCATGTTTATTGGTCCATTGTTCTCGTCCTACTATAATGTAAACCCTCTAGCTCTTGTCAATAAAAATAACTAAACTATCACTTAACCGTAAATATCATGCCATTTAATTTGTATTAAGGTGTAGGCTCACTCGATAATTTTCATGGTGAATTTATATTGAAAAGTTTTATAAACTTAAATATTTAAAATTTCACACATGAAATTCATAATACTTAACTTATATATGTCAGAATCTTGATCCTTTTTTGAATAAATTGGAATAGTTAATTTATACATGCCAAAATCACAATGATCTCTTGAATGACATAAATCTGAGATTTAAAATGAATTTTTGAAAAAAAATGGGATAAAATTAATTTATAGGATGGAGAGAATTACATTTCATTATGTAATTTAAAATAATCATTTGTATAAATATGTAGTTTTGACATTAAAACTATGAACCATCAATATATAAATTAAGCGACAACTTCGTTAACAAAATGCCCAGAAAATAACAGAAAAGGAAACATATGGCCCAATAGGCCAACACAACCCCAAAAGAAGGAAGAGTATAATTCTTGTACCAAAAAGAGCCAACGAAACCAGCAAAAAACAGAAGAAAAAAGGTGACATTGCTCAAGAGGCTAACAAACCTATAAAGGAAAAAAATTCATTGTTTCAAGAACATTGCCTAACTCCTAATTTAGTAAAATAGACTATGTAGTTATAATCTATATATATATTTTAAAAGTTCTGTACCCACATTTACTGTAGCTTAAAGGCCCCTTTATGCAATTTCAATGAAATTCTAATTTTTTTTAAAAAAATATGGTCCCTGTATGGATTTGTTTGGTTTATTTTATTTTATTTTATTAGTTTTTGTTTGGATTAGGTGAGCTTTATTTTCTCATGGGCTTGAAATTTAGGTTTGTGATGCTAATGATAATGTATGTATTATAAATCAATCAGTTCGGTATAAAGATATATTATGTTATTTTAAGTATTTTATTAATTAATAAAAGTTTTTTATTTTTATATTTTTAATTTCATTATTAATTAATATGATAAATTTTATAGAATAAAATATGTTTTGTAAAGGAAATTATAAAGTGTTATAATTTCGATATCTTTATTGCGTAAAAGTATTATTCCCAAATGTTCTGAGTCAATGTTTTATTCAGATTTGTCATTAAGAGTAGAGGGTGAGCAAATGTGAACCGAATCGAACAATTCAACCAAACCGAAATGACTTCAGTTTTTTCGATTCGGTTAGTTTGGTTCTTTGGATAGTTCGGTTAGGATAATTCAATTATTAAAATTAATTCGATTCGGTTTCAGTTAGGAAATTTCTAACCAAACTAACTAAACTTAAGTAAGGGTATTATGGGGATTTTGCATGAAAAATAAATCCTAAACCTAATCTCTTCTCCTCTTTCGTTCCCTTTTAATTATATGAGTATCCATCTTATTTATTATAATTTTTTAGTATCATTTTTAATATTTTTGTAGTATTGATTTGTTAAAAAAATACAGCATAAATAAATATATACAAACAAAAAAAAATAAAAAATTTGTCAAGTTCGGTTTCTAGAAACCGAACTAAACTAACCGAATTAGTTCGATTTCAGTTAGTTCAGTTATTTGTATAATTCAACTCGGTTTCAGTTATTTTTAAATATAAGTTTGGTTAGTTCGGTTATTAGATATCCAAATAACTGTTTACACAGTCCTCGTCAAGAGACTGATAGATAGTTATGTTTCTCACTTCTAAAATGAGCAATCGATCTCATAGAATGAAGCATAGTAATACTTGAACTAACATGTGATTGCTTGTTATAAGAATATGTTCACTAAATATGATCCACCACTACCAAAATCTTGGGCTTCACTAACAGAAAATTTTGTTGACAAAGCTTAACAATTTGTTGCTGTTTCGTAATACCGATGAAAATGGAGACTGAAAAATCCATCGACACGTGATTGGAAATACATTCATCAGCAATGACCACTCTATCGATGACAGAATAATCCATTGAAACATTCTTTAATAGCATATTCCCTTGACAGATTCTATTGGTGAAATATTAAATCCATTGGTGATACAACAATTTTGTCAAAAATTTCGTAGGTAAATCTCTGACCAAATTATTAATGAAATAATCGACAAATTGAATGCAAACCTCATCATCATATTCCATGGGTAAAAAGTGTGAATCCGTTGATAAATTTTGTCCGTATTTAAAAAAAAATTTAATACCTTATAATGATAAAGAATTAAAAACTAAATAATAAAAATATGTAAGAGAAATAATTGTAAATATTATAAATATGAAAAAAATATTTTATTAATGAATAAAAACGTGAATTCAAATTGTATTATTTTTATTACAATCAATTACAAATAAAAAGAAAAACACATACAAGTATATGAATAATACAAATGAACCGTCGACCACTTTGATAAAGAATATAAATGGACTACTAACCAAATCACGCAATTGATGATCTACTGAATGCTAAACTCGAACTTATGTGGAAACATTCCCTCGGTAGAAACACTAGTTTTGAAAAGAAAAATGACAACACATGTTCTGCAACATATTTTGTTCGATTTTGTTTGTTTGTTTTCCATTTAATGATTTCAATACTAACATCTCATATATTCCATATGGACATGACCTGCCTACCCTAGATTATTTAGCAAATAGGTAATTCACAACATTAATATATATGCTCAACCCCTACTTTCTAAATAATCTCGAGCAACATTGTCAACTCCATTGAATTTACAAGTGATGGAGTGTGCTATACTCACTAAAGGGGAGCTTGGATAATCCATGAACTTGACTAACATACCCAATGCTATAAACTCGTACACTGTAATAAATATTGCATTACCAACAACTCATATATTCTATTAATCTAACCAACTAAACTAACTTAATTTAATTTGAGGTTGGTTGGTTAGGTCCTTGGAATATCCGAATGGCAGGTTTCACTTTACTTCCTGCACAAAAAACAAAATGACAAATTTTAAGTCGTCCTTAATTTTCTTATGGGTAAGAAATCAATTTCAACAAAAACTTAAGCATCACACATTAACAATCTATGCCACTAACAACTAACACGACCTTGGAAACATGAATTAAAATGAAACATTGAAGATCTAAAATGATTTTTAGTAGACATATGAGGAGAGAAGCTACCTAGTACCACAGAGTATTGAGCTTTAAAAGTCAAGAATCATTTAGAGAGATTGATCTTTTTAGATATTGTGTTTACTATCTCAATAATGTGAGTTTATATTACTTTATTGTTTTATGCTTTATTTTTTCCAATTGATTTTAATTCTTTTTTATTTCTAATTTACTAAGGTGTTTTGTTATACTAGTTAGCTTCCCTCCACAAATGTCGAATGAAAACCATTGCAGTGCTTGGATTTTTCATCTTTACGTGTTTAAGATAATGAGAGTTGTTAATTGACATAGATTAATAGTAGTAGAGTAGTAGAGAGTAGAGATTATTGAATCATTTATTCCTAGATGCCTTCTAAGATATTTATAACCTCAAAATCCACGAGGCATTTAACATTTTTTGCAAGTTTTACAAATACTACTAAGGAGATATCAACAACCTAAAATCCTATACCTTTAACTCATTAGGTTTAGCAGAACAATTTGTTACTAGCTCAATGTCGACTAAATGGAGAAGCTTTAACAATTGTTGAAGAAGGATAGGATTTCCATTTAGTGGACGTCGAGCTAATAATGGATTGTGAAGGTCAACCTCAAAGAATTAAACAAATTGTATAAGTCATAAGTATCTCTTTGGAATTATCTACATAACTTCCAAAAAATGTTAAATGCTTTATGAATTGTGAGGTTACAAATATCTTAGAAGGCATCAGGATCAAATGGTTAATTATAATCTCATCTCACAGCTTTTGCTAATTAATTTATTAATACATTTATTAATTTAATTTTTTGTAAACTAAATAACATTACTCATTTAATTACATTTTATTTAATCAATTAAACTATTTAAGTAAGTTAGTAATACGTTAACTAATTTAACTATTATTTTTTAAATTAAATATTATTACTTATTTAATTAATTGTTTTTTAAAATATGCAATTTATTGCTAGATGCTAAAGCTTAAAATTGGTTTGGACTTAGGGTTTACAAAATAAATAAATACAAAGTACCAGAATGCATAGTTAAAATATAACCCTTATGAGCTTTGGACTCGGAAGTAGGATGTCTAAGTATCATTATGTCCAAGAAAGAATAAATTTCATATAAAGTGAGCGTAAATATTTTATTCGAACGAAAGCTTTTTCCAACTTTATTTTCAGGTTGTCCGAATACAAAGGCCTTTTTTAGCTTTAAGGGTTATAGCTGATATCTGCCCTTGTCAAAATTTTGTTCAAACTAAGCTTTAGAGATATTTTCAATTGCTGTTCGCCCTATAATAATTCTGTCCAAACTAAGTTCGCTTAATAAAACTTCTATTCAAACCAAGTTTTGTCTAGCCTTATTCAACCAGGTTGTCCAAATATTTATAACCATAACTATCTGAGTCAAATTCTTCCCAACCTATTTAAAGCACTCTTCTCTTTTACACATTCCTTCAAGTTATGTCTAAACACCCTACATCTCTCCTATTAATTCTATCTAAGCTTAGCAATCTTAAAAGTAAGCATATTCGAACTGTGATCTGATCAAACCTTGAAGCGTATCCAACTACATCAATTGCCATGTGAAGTCCTATAAAATTTGAAATGATTAATTAGATACATGCACCTTAATCAACTGCTTCAATCTTACTACACTTAGGTATATAAGTAAACAGGTAAGGTACCTATTAATTGTTAACTTTAAAATTATTATAGTTTTGACTATGACAAAATGATCTGATTTGCTTGAACATTATTTAAGTGATCCTTGACAAGTTCTTAAAATGATTTAACTCCCATACATTGTTCTTACATGGTTACAAGCTTGACCCTTAAAGTTATTAAACTATATCTATAAGCTTGTATGACTTAGGTGTATAAGTGCTTATGATTCCCATTCATTTAAGTTTGATTTAAAGATTAAAGAAAAATCTAGATGCACTTATTAAAGCAGAGTTTTGAATACCTTTTTTAATGATGACAAAAAATGAGAGAAGAAAGACTAAGTTAAATAGAGTTTGGTAGGTCTTCATGTTTAATTTATGTGTGTGGTGCTTAGTTATGATTTTGTTGAATATTATGTGCAAGTTATTATGGATATTGAATATATCTTGCTTAGCTACTATGGATATTATAAATATTTCATAGTAAATCGTTAAAGAAAACTAAATGCATTAACTAAAGTGGAGCAACTCATTATGCATAAAGATTTGAAGCATTCATATTGAACAAAGATATTGCACTCTTAATCTAAGAGTATTTTGTCATCATCAAAAATAAGAGAGAGAGAGAGAGAGAGAATGTTCACTCCATATATTTTATATGATAACAAAACATTCTCATTCATTGTTGTCTAATTATATTATTTAAGTGTGCAGGAGAAAGCTTAAATTCATTAATATATTAGGTATTTAAAAGCAAGTCAAGATGTTTGTTTAGTTGTAAGATGGGTTAATTGGTTAAAAAGGCAAAAAAAAAAAAAAAGCTTTAAAGAAGACAAATTAGTCTTAACCGATTAACACAAATCTTTCATCAATTAAAGCAATTATGAGTGCTACATTGAAGACAGATAAAAAGCTTTTAACTAGTTAACATAAGGTTTAATCAATTAAGTGGATGTTGGATACAAAATAGAAGCATTTTAATTGATTAAAGGAAATGAGTTAACTAGCTAAAGATCAAAGTTAAAGTGTCAAAAAGCATCAAACTTCAAATTCAAAATATTGATGACCGTCTAAGGCACCAAACCAAGAGATTTAAAGTTGAAAAATTCTTAATTGGTTGGAGCTGATTTTAATCTGTTAAGGATGAATAGAGATAAGCTTTAATCAGTTAAAAAGAGTATTAATCTGATGAAAAAAGACTAGTCAAAAATAGTGCTTAAAGGTGCTTGAAAATAGAAAGCAATTACTCAATTAAAGCAACTGTTAATTGGTTAACAAACAGAAGCAATGTACAAGTTAGAGAAGACTTAATTAGTCAAAGCTTGCTTGTAACCGGTTAATGAAGCATTGTCTGCACATTTGAAGTTAAGCATAAAAAGACAAAATAACGGTAAGAAAAAACTAGTTTCTGTCTCCAATGGCCAAAAGTATTTTTTAACTATTTAAAGCCTTTTCAACAATAAAAAATCCTAGAGAGAAGACATCCAAAGTGATTTTGAGCTTAGAAGACCAAACACCTTCTTTTTACACTTGTATTTCACTTTCATCCTTTGAAAAAGTGTTTAAACTTAGCTTTGTACATCCTAGATCAGTTTGGTGATCAATTGTACTCCATCTTTTCTCTATTTCTTGATTATTCAAAGAGTGAGAAACATTATAAAAGGTAGATCAAGCTTGGGTTAACTTGGTTATTGTTGTAGGTTCTATCTTAGCCTTAAAAAAGTTAGTTTGGGTTTTGATTGATCCAAGAAAAATCACTGTTAAAGGTTGTGGCTGAGCTTGTGAAAAGCTATTGTAAAAGCTTGGTGGTAACTTGGGAATTCCATTGATTGTCTTTGTTTTGAAATTTCTGAAGTGCATAAAGCTTCATGAAAGTGAATTGCACAAGGATGGCTAGGTGCAAATATTTACTAAACATATTACGATATTTTTGCCATAACTCGCACTATAAGAGATTGATGAGATTCTTGGACCACTAGAAAACTAACAAAAAGAGATACAACATTTATGTTTATTACTTTTCTTAGTTGTAATCGGATCATGATCAAAAACCTTGTAGAAGTCGGAGCATTGTAGCAGTCTACACAAGGGAAAACTAGAGGACCTAACGTCATGGCCTCAAAGTCTCAAGGCCACAGGACTAGAACCTCGACAGCATGGGACAGTAATTGTCCAAAGGAGATAGTGCCACGGCACCAGCTCCCCAGCACAGGGTGCCATCTCAAGTTTTCTATTTTTTTTGCACTACGAGTTTTAGTCTTTTAGGGCTTTTCGAGGGATTATAAATAGGCCTTTTCAAGCAAAAACATTAGAAAAGGATTGAGCGGCAACCTTTTCAGAGAAAAAGAGTGGTTTTACATAAGAGCAAACAAGAAGAAAGCAAGATAAGTGAATATTGGATTCAACAGAAACCTGTTTCTCACTTTAGTTTTGTTATCTTTCTCTTTCTTTCGCTGTAAACATGAATTGTTTCGATGAAATCATGTTGCTTGCTTTAGTTATCATGAGCTAAACTATTTTTCTAAGATTGAGGTGGATTTCAACATATAAGTTGAATAGTTGTTTCTCTTTTGTTTATTATTAATGGGTATGGTTATATTTTTTTCAAATTTGTTCATAAACCTTTTAATTGTCTGGCTAATAATTGAATGATTTGTAAATCTAAATGAGACTCGACAGAGTGATTTTAAATTAGATTATGTTTTGAATAGTGTATGTTCATGTCACTTAGAGAATAGGTGATCTGATTCACAATTAGGATAGGCATATGCCTAAATGCCATACATAGTCAAATTAGAACAATAACTTAATGAACCATAGTTTAATTGATTACTATAGACATGTAGTGATCCAATTAAGTTAGGTATTTGCACAAGTATTTTGATGGAGACTTATGCATGGGTTTGGATTCTAGATTAGGAAAACCACCCATGAATATAAATATTGGAGAAACAAAGGTCAAATGAAATGTTAAATGAACCCATAATCTTAAATTTTAATCTATTGCCTCTTTAGTGAATTTTTAGTTTATGTTAATTAGTTTAATGTTTGATTGAATTTAGTTGTAATTGATTTTCTATAAAATTGAGTTGCTCAAATAAGTTTAATTTGGCATAATTTTAATACTTTGTGAAACATTAAGAGCAAATCCCTATAGGATACGATTATAGACTTACTATCTATATTACTTATTCAATACATATACTTACGTGTACTAAACTGATAACAATACCTTAAACCCTAACTTAAGTGATGCACTTGCTTTAGTCTTTTGGGAACTGAATCTTCTATCTAACAACTTTTCATCCAACCATATCAACATTGGCTTCAAGAATCTCATGCATGAACACTATTTAGAAGCCAACCACCAAAAACCCCAATTACTTTTCAATACTGAGATGAACGGAAAGGAAAGTGCAATAAACCCAAGTTCAACCCCTTCAACCTCATGGGGTGTCATTCCCACTTCCAATAACAAGCAAAAATCAACAAAGTATTGCAAAAGAAAAAAAAACAAAAAAAAAACAAGCGAAAAAACCTTAAGCCTCATGGTGTCTCATTCTCACTTTCAATTCTAAGCAAAAATAATGAAATATGGCAAAAGAAAACAAAAAACAACAAGCAAAAAAGGAGGGTTTTCTTAATTTTTTAGAAATTTTCTTTTTTGGGATGGTTATCTATTTTAGATATAAGAAAATTGAGATAGATTTTGAAAAATCTATCCTGATTAAGGGAAAGAGGGCAAAAAAGGAGTTATGATGTTTTTGGAATTTCTGACCATCAGAGACGAAGGTCAGAATTTGGATTTGGGGAGGGCGATCTTGGGGAGAGAAAGGTAGGGTAGGGAGAAGGAGAAAAGGAAAAATTAAATGGAAAAAAATAATTAAATGTGCTTTAATAACTCTACCAAAACGAAGTAGTTTTGGGCAAATGGGAAAAGAAAAAAAAGAAAAAGAAAAGCCACCTTAGCATCATTTGACATATTAGTACCATGTAAGTACAGTTAATGGCCAATTTGGATAAAGTTATTCATAAAGATCTAATTGCACACAATATCAAAATATAAGGACTAAATTAACCAAATTTTAGATAAAGACTAAATTAAACTAAACTTATAATACGTGAACTTCCTTAATACTTTGACCAATGAAAATATTATCTTCACATTATCAGCTTCTACTCGATACACCCACCTTGCATTTACCATTTCTAACTTCTCTTACAAAATTTTCACAATAGCATAAGCATATTTGATATGAAGCATATTAGCATCTCGAAGTTTGGAGCTACCACGATGGACTTTATTTCCTTTCTCGCATCTTCATTCCAAGTTTTAATTGAGTGTTGATGGAATTGAGATAATTATACTTACATAATTACATTATATTAGTGTATTTATGTTGGTCAAATGAAGACAATTATTTGACTATCTCTAATTATTTTTCAAGACAAACTTCGTCTAATTTGTCAAGTTTGTTGTTAGAATCTTCTTTCAGTGATGATAAGAATATAAGAAGTTCATAGAATTTATGTGAAAAAAATATGGATGAGCACGCATGGGTCAAGTGTGGTCAAATTGAATCCTTCCAAAGTGCATGTTAAGTTGTACACTTTAATCCCAAGAAAAGATTTGATAGTTTCTTTTTAAAGGAAATTGTGAGAAATGATCATTCTCGTAAGCTCATTTCAAAAATAGCTTTTAATATAAAGTTAACTGTTTTTACTCAATTTTAGTCATGAGCTGACAAAAATACCTTTAAAACTATTTTAGACAAATTAAATGCTTTCAATTTTTCTCTCCTCCCATTTGTCTGCTGTGCTCCACATTTTTCCCTCTCACCATCCAACTCTCTCTAATTTTACCACCATCACCAGGGGCGAAGGGAAAGGAGCTAATAGGCCCCCCCCTAAACTTTTAAAATTTAATTATTTTTTTATTTTTATAAATTTTATAATTTTGTTCATTATTTTTTAAAAACTTTATAATTTTGCCCCTACAAACATTGAATTTCTTGTTTTCTTCCCCTCAAACATAAAATTTTGACTTCACCACTAACCATCACCATCTTTGTCTATGTATCTCTTGTCATCATGCCATATCATTGTTTATCTACAAACGAAAGAGCATGGCATGAAGGTAACAACATATTCTTGGATTTATTAATTTACCTTCACAAAACCCTCTCTCTGTCTATATCTCACCATCTCGCCATATCATTGTCGATCTACAGACCAAAAGCATGGCATAGTTAGTAACAACAACTTTTTGGATTTATTAGTGTTGAGTTTTTTAATAATTCAAGTTTGGTAGAACATACCTTGATATGTAACAAAGTGATTTATGCTTTGGCATGTAACATTAGTATGAAGAAGGAAGCTTTGGCGTGTAATATTTGGTGCTAAAGCTTTGGCCTTGACGTGTAATATCTATTGCTGAAGCTTTGACCTTGATATGTAACATTTGCTACTAAAGTTTTGATGTGTAGCATCTTCTACTGAAGTGTGCAACATCTGCATAGGTTTGTAGTGTAGTTTTATTTTTCTTTTCTAGTTATAAACATAACATGTAATATGTTCCTTTATATTTCACTACAATATAAACTCTTGGAGTTAAAACATGTAATAATTTTTTTTAACAAAACATGTAACAAAAAAATTTTTTAAACGTTGTGTGTAACTTATTCTCTATTTTTGTATTTTACTAGGATATAAACTCTTTGAGTTAAAACACTTTCACAATAGAGATCAAGTTTAAAATCAAAAAGAAATTTGACATGAAAATGAAGATATATTGAAAAAAAGGTTCATTTTAAAAATACCCCTTATATAATGTGTTTTTAAAAATAAGTTTCTTTATCATTTTAATTATTTTTAGTCAAGAAAAATTAATTTTAGATAAAATTACTTTTAATGAAAATGACTCATATATTTAAATCCATGCACCAAACCGACTCATATCATTTGACCTTTCCTCACCAGACCATTCATCTCTAAAGTATTCCTTATCAAAAAAAAAAAACTTTTAAGCATTTTGAGCATTTTGGAATGGTTTTAGATACATGAAGAAAAACCGTTGAGTGCTTTGAGCATTTTAAGTATTTTGGAGTGGTTTTTGATACGTGAAGAAAAATCTTTAAGCATTTTGAGCATTCTTTTCCAAGTAGACATATTCGTTAATTGTATTATTAAATGGAATATGGTGTGTTG
Organism: Theobroma umbraticum; assembly: GCF_002168275.2. Classification (NCBI taxonomy): domain Eukaryota; kingdom Viridiplantae; phylum Streptophyta; class Magnoliopsida; order Malvales; family Malvaceae; genus Theobroma; species Theobroma umbraticum. The sequence goes on along the minus strand of NW_018397257.1, from coordinate 3,173,354 downwards.
TTTGAAGTTGTTGATTTTATTAAATAGAATTCAGTAGTTTTAGTAGTTTTTTAAGTATGTCATAACCGATTTTTGGACATTGTGTAACTAATTTTTAAATATTATGTGACTGATTTTTAAGCATTACATGACTAATTTTTAGATATTGCATAATTGATTGGTATAACATTATGTGACTAGTTGCTAGGCACTGCGTGACTAGTTAGTAAGACATTGTGTGACTAGTTAATAAGGCATTGCGTGATTAGTTTTTTAGCACTGTGTGACTTAGGCATTAATCAGTCACGTAATACGCATAACCTAGTCACGTAATGCCTAAAAACCAGAGACGCAACGATTAAGTCACACAATGCCTAAAAATCAATCTCACAATACTTAAAAATCAGTAACAATATCTAAAAACTAGTAATGCAATACCTAATAACTAATTGATTTGCTTGCTCGTAGCTAGGTTTAAGTTGTCTAAGTCATACAGTGATCTAATATACAGATATGGTTAATCAATTTCAATCTTTCAACTTTGACGTTTTATAAATATAAACCAAGAAGCCCAAGAACTTAAAACGCATTCATTGATGTCATCTTTGCTTTTTGGGATAGTGAGAAAGGGCTGGATGGTAAGACGACAGTATTTGACAAGAGAGAGAAATTAAGATTTAATTTTAAAATTTTTATCTGGATGGCGGGATAGAGAAAACCGAAATCATTTTAATTTGTCTGAAATTGTTTAAAGGGCACTATTATCAAGTTATGTCAAAATTTGGTTAAAAATAGTTAAAATTATAATGAATAATATTTTTTAATTGAGCTTATGAGGAAAATTATCTCTCATAATTTCTCATTGAAAAATTATTCAACGTCAACGTTACTATTGGATGAAATGGATTTGGACAAAAAGATATTATCCAAAATCCTCTAATTTGGATAATTAGCATTTGAGTTATTTTATTTTTTACATTTCCTATAATAATAATAATAAAAATAAAGTATAATAAATGTTTTTTTCAACATAACATGCAATAATATTTTTTTCAACATATGAACTGGAATATGAAGATGTTTTATTACAGGCAATTTTGTCCAAAAATCTTTTTTCTTGATTGAAATCAATTAAAATTTAAAAAAAATATTTTTTAAAACACTTTACCTTTTATGGTTAAAAAAATGGTGCCTTCTGTTTAATGAAGATTGCTACCATTTTGTTAGGCAATACAAGGAAATTCAAGGTAATTGTTCAACGTCTATATTTGTGATCATAATTACAAGAATCTCCATCAAAAATGAAAAATACAAGAATCAGAAACGGAACAAATGCGTTCTACTATCAGAACAATGAATAGCAAATACACATTGCAATATTTTAAAAGACAAAAGAATCATCGTAAAACAGAGAAGTAAACATGATTATTAGTAAGATTGATGTTCTTCAATTTTGGGATATTCTTGGGTTGGTGATCTTAAACCCCTCGATGACGGTGATGCCTCGACGCCTTGTGGTAAATCAGAGATAGCAGCCAACATACGGCGAATGCTAACAGAACGAGCAGGTTTGAAGCTTAATGATCTCACCTTGTTCTTGGCAAAAATATCAGATGACTTAGAAAGGATGAGATAAACCAATGCTTGAACAACCACAAACATGCCCACCTTCGTTAATAAGGAATCTCCCAAGAACATCTGCAGCTCCATTTGTACGAAAATTGACACAACTCTGGGAAGAGTTACAAAGTATGGCTTGCAAGCTTTTGTGAAGTTGGAAGAGAGAATTTCAGGAAATGTGCAGGAGCAATGCTTAGCTAGGGAAGCTTGTTATATAGAGAGGGAGATTGGAAAACTTGGACCATGAAACAGTCACTTTGACTTGTAGCCGAAGTCTGGAACTTATATATTGACCACACGCAAATTGATTGGAAAAGAAGCCATAAATAATTGAGCATGGCATGACAAGGACTGCGGTTTCTTGGAAGGGAAAACTATTGACAGCAACTGGAAAGGCCATCTGGCATCAGGCAGACTAGAGATAAGCCATATAAAAATGCAAAACGTTTTACATATGGACTCCAAAGCTGACCACTAGAAGTGCAAGGTGCTTATTCCTAATCAACCCTGTCATGGATTCTCACCTTCTCTCTTCTCCATCCAATTATATAATATCATGTGATCAGGTCATCCTTATTTCTAATCTCTCTTTTTTTAAAAAAAAAAATCTTGCATTTAACTATCCATCCATCTCTCTATCCATGTATGTCTACTTTGTATGCAAAAATTTTAAATTTTCTCACTATCTTTATAAATTAAGTGTCTAGTGAAAAGAAAAATTAAATTCAAGAATCTGGCATTCAACTTTTTGATTGATACATAATCCCTATTTAAAAAATAAAATTTGAATTCCCTTTCTCAATTTAAAAAAAAAATTGAATTCAAGTAAAAAAAACTCATGTGCTTATTATTGAGCAAAATACTCAAGTGTGAAACACTGATTTGTAACTTACAAAATGATACTTGAAGAGATTAATTTTAAAAACTTAATTCCTAGATTTGATATGAAATATGGAAAACATTAGCTCGGGTTATAAAAAGCAAGCGATTAATAAATGGGGTTAATTACGCATTTAGTATTTAATTATGGTTAAATGTTCAATTTGGTACTTGAAGAATAAAAATGCAGAATTATGCAAATTGCACACCTTGCCAACTCATTAAAAGAATAAAAAATTTGGGGGGAGAAAGGAAAGAGAGGAAAGGAAGAGGAAGAGAAAGAGAAAGGATAGAAAGGGCAGGGCTGACCAAATCAAGGCCAACCAAACCCCCTCTTTTCTCTCTATTTCTTTGCCTTTTCCCTCTCTCTCCCCAATTTACCTCCCTTTTAGAAACAACAACAACAGAGCTAGTAAAATATGCTATCTGATAATCAAATTTGAAGTATTTAATTGTGCATTTTAGTTGTTAGGTGCCAAATCAAATGTTTAATTACAATTTCGTACCAAATATGTAGTCAACTTTAATGAGTAAAAAAAATCTATTTATTTGTGTCTTCATCAAAACATATGTGGAACTCTAGTGGCTTGACCAACCTTGGAAATGGTCATGAGGAAAGCAAAGTGAGCCCTGATAATAAAGCAAAGTAATAGGACACATTAAAGATAAAGCCTGTGGTAGGCTGAGTTGGCATTGATGATGCATGCTCCATGGCTTTGCTTCCACGGCCTTGACAATTTTAAGTTGAAAAAGTGGGCAGGAAAGGAAGTGATTGTTTCCGGGTCAAATTAGGCAACCAGGAATAAATCATGCAATAGTACTACTTATTGTAAAGCTTCACCCAAATATGGCTTTGTTTATGGTATGGCGTATGCCGTTGTGGAATTCCAGCAAGACTCCCATTAGGCTTTCCCTCCATTTGCTAGAAAATTGGCATGTGCCTTACCAGCAGATAATTTAATCACCTTTCCATGTTTTTATGGTCCTCTCGCAAGTCATAATCTGTAAAATTTTTTATTATATTTTGTTTTTTCTTTTTTATATATAGTAAGCTTGTCCTGGAAACAACAGTGAACTATTCCCAAGAAGTACAAGATCAAGAATGATGGTATCATGAGGAAATACTACTGGCTTCATGCCTGCAAGTTTCAATGTCCAACAGCAATCTTAACAATTTAATCCGTCATCAGTGTTTAAGGAGGGCGAGGAAACAAGAAATGGCAATGTTGAGGTATAGACATGAGAGAACAAAATTAATTACCACAATTAATTATCCATAAGTAAAAGAGAAACTGCATTTTTCTTCTACTAATTACCTCAAAAGTAACACATAATGAATGCCTTTGATATAACAATTAGAAAATTGTACTGCATCAGCAATTTATTTAGACTGCAAATACTCATGGGACAAAATGGAGTCTCTCTCAGCCCAGCCCTTACTCACCCACTGGATGCTTCGAGCCCATCCTCCGGGGGGGATATTCATGCATTATTGGATATTCCGGATCATCCCATTCTGTAAGAACAACTCAAAACAGAAGGGTCAAAGCATTCGGATTGATGAAATATCGCTTTCACATTGGTAAAGTAGACTAGATCACCGCTAACTTCTGACTATAGAAGCCAACTCGTGTTCACATATATTGCAATGCAAACGGAATAAACACTAAAAAGTCAATGGGAGAAATTGATGGAAGTTCTTGGAATTTTCCTTCACAAATGCAACGAAAAGGTGAAGAGAATAAACTCCAAGGGGTTGTTGATACAGACCCTTTCTTCATAAATTAAGTTGCAAAATCATGCAAGGACTCAATTCTAACATCTTATTCAGCTGAGTGAAAGAAACATTCAGAAAACAAATTATGGCTGATACTGCTGTCAGCTTAGCAATCGACAAGCTAATTGTTCTGCTCACGCAAGAGGTAAACCTTTTAACCGGTGTCCACAGAGAAGTTGCAGAACTCAAAGACGAGCTGGAGAGTATTAGATCTTTTCTAAAAGATGCAGATTCCAGGTTGGAGAAAGAGAGTGTCAGCAGCAGTGTCAAGACATGGGTGAAACAGGTAAGACAAGCAGCTTATCGTATAGAAGATGTCATGGATGAGTACATGCTTCGCGTGGCAAAACATCGTGACCAACGCGGTTTCAAGGCTTTCCTCAATACGATGGTTTGCTTGGTGAAGACTGTTAGACCTCGTCATGAAATAGCCTCGGAGATTCAAGATATTAAAAGATCAATCCGTGAGATCAAGGAGAGAAGTCAAAGATATAGTTTCAGTTCCTTGGAGCTAGGGGGAATCAAGTTCTAATGCTGAGAATAACCATACCTGGAATGATCCTCGAGTTGGCTCCCTCTTTCTTAAGGAAGATGAACTTGTGGGAATTGAACCTGTGGAAAATGAACTCGTGAGCAAATTGGTAGATGGGGCATCGCAGCGCACTGTGGTTTCAGTGGTGGGTATGGGGGGAGTAGGAAAAACCACTCTTGTCAAAAAAGTTTATGACAACCAAGTTGTCATCGGACACTTTGATTGTCATGTTTGGATCACAGTGTCTCAATCATACAAATTAGATGAGGTACTTCGAAGCATGATAAAGCAGTTCGCCGGAGAAAGAAATGAGCACGTTCCTCATGGAATTGACACCATGCATCAGGGGTCCTTGATCAATAAATTCAGAGAGTGCTTATCAAAGAAGAGATACTTGGTTGTGTTTGATGATGAGTGGAAAATTGACTTTTGGGGAGATGTGGAACACGCTTTACTCGATAACAATAAAAGTAGCAGAGTTATGATCACAAGCAAGATTAAGGATGTTGCTGAGTTTTGCAAGAGATCTTCACTTTTATACGTCCATCAACTAGATCCTCTACCTATAAAGGAGGCACAGAAGCTCCTATGCAGAAAGGCATTTCAATTTGACGTGGAAAAACAATGTTCTCCAACATTGGAGAAATTGTCCTTTGAAATCGTTAAACGATGTAAAGGCTTGCCACTTGCAGTTGTGGCCATTGGAGGACTTTTGTCAACCAGAGGTAAGGATTTGTCTCAATGGCAAAACTTGCTGGATAGTCTCACTGCAGAGTTACACTGCAATCCTCACCTCATCAATATCAAAAGAATTCTTTCTTTCAGTTACCTTGAACTTCCTTCCCACCTTAAACCTTGTTTCTTGTACCTTGGCATGTTTAGAGAAGATTGCCCTATTAACTGCTCCAAACTAGTTCGGCTTTGGATGGCAGAAGGGTTTGTGAAAGAAAAGCATGGCATCACCCTGGAAAAGGTTGCAGAGGGATACTTAACGGAGCTTATTCGTAGAAATTTGGTTCAAGTGGTAGGACATTTCTTTGATGGCAAAGCTAGATATTGTGGAGTTCATGATTTGGTACGTGAGGTCATTCTTTCCAGATCAGAGGAGTTGAATTTGAGATTGGCATCAGTGGAAAACTGCACGAGTCACGATGGAACAGCCCGTCATCTATCTATCTGCGATGAGGCAGGCCATGTTTCAGAGATAACTAGTAACGCTCAAACTCGTTCTATAATCTTTTACAGGGTGGATAAATTGCCAAATCCTTTATTCAATACCTTTTTCGCAAATTTGAAGCTTTTAAGAGTTTTGGATTTTGAAGGAAGCCTTTTGCAGTACCTACCAAAAGAATTGGGAAATCTACTAAATTTAAGATATTTATGTCTTAGAGATACTAGAATAAAGATGCTTCCAAAGTCTATAGGGAAGTTGCAGAACTTAGAGACATTGGATTTAAAGCGTTCCCTTGTGCATGAACTACCAGATGAGATCAATAGGCTTCACAGGTTGCAATACCTTTTGGCGTTCTCTGTTAATTATGATGGTGAATTAAGCGTTGACACTCCACGAGGGGTGAAAATACAAAATGGAATCAGGTGCTTGAATGGTTTGCAGAAGCTTAGTTCATTGGATGTGGAGCACAGCAAGGTAGCCATTAAGGAGTTGGGGAGGTTGAAGCAGTTGAGGAAATTAGGGATCAATAAACTGAAAGCAGAAGATGGGAAAATTCTATGTGCTGCATTAAAGGAAATATGCTACCTTCAGTCGCTAAGTATCTCCTCAGTGAACGAGGTAGAACCTCTTGAACTGCACTCACTATCTTCCCCTCCTCCATTCATTCAACGCCTCTTGTTAAAGGGGAATTGGAAAAGCTGCCTCATTGTATCTCCAAACTAAAGAGTCTTTCTAGAGTTTGTCTGTTTTGGTCAAAGCTATCAGAAGATCCACTGAAGGTCCTTGAACTTCTCCCCAATTTGCTTGACCTTTGGCTTTATGGGGGATATGATGGTGACCAACTACATTTTAAGGAGGGTCATTTTGAAAAACTAAAGGTTCTAGGTCTTAGATGCTTGAATGGATTGACTACACTAGAAATAGAGAAAGGAGCATTGCCTTCTCTTCAAGGTTTAGCAATTGGGGGTAGCCCACAATTGAAGGAGGTGCCCTCCGGCATTGTTTGGATGGACAATCTCAAGTCTCTTGAGTTTTGGGATATGCCAACAGAATTCAAAGAAAGGATGCTACCAACAAAAGGCCAGGATCTTTGGAAAGTCGGTCACATACCAAATGTCTTTTTCGTTTACAGTAGAGGAATGATGTGTAAATCATACAAGCTTTCTGATTTGGAACTGGCAACTATGTAGAGTTCAGCTGTCTTGGAAACCAAATGTTCCGCATGTTGTAGCTTTACTTGATACAGGTACTATTCCCTCAGCATAAGTTGACATCTGATGTAGACTTCTTTGTTTAAACCTAAAACTAGCCAATTCCCCTCTTTTTTTCCCTTTTCCAAATGTAAAGTTTGAATGTAACAGGTTCGGACATTTTATGTCTTCTGATTGTTAATTTCAATTGCAATATCTTCCATCTCTTTTCCCTTTCTATATGTTGTCATGACAACTTCATTATTTTGCTCCTAAGAAGAGGAAACATCTGCACAAGTGGTATACAACTTCTACAGAGGTGATATTAATTTGGTAGTGAAGTAATGGATGAATTTGGCATAAATTAATAATGACAACAACCATCACAGTTGCGTATGGTTAACTGAAGCTTGATTTAATTATTCTGGTAGCTTTACCTTTTAACATTATGCACCCAGAGTTCAGCACAAGTTGCCAAGTTGACTTGACAATCTTCAAACCGAGTAACCCTTGTGAAACCGCATATGCAGCTGTGGGCAATCAAACAGGACATAAGCCTCACTTATTTTCCCAACTCCTTGACAGTGCACAGATACCCTGCTCGCATTAGTTTTTTTTTTACTCAACCTCTTTGATTTACATTTTACCATTTTACTTGGCAGGCTGCACTCTTCAATGTGGACAGCTCAAGGATGTACAACTGCAGGACTGCATTTTGTCGCCAAACATTCAACCTAAACAAGACAAGCTGACTTGTCTTTTTAACGTCAAATGGTTGCTGTTCCGTTCATTGGTTTTGTGTGTCACGTAATATTGTTTTAGTTTGTGGTCACTGCCATGGCTTGGTTTTGTTCACAATGAATTATTGTCTATTGTTTACTTCCCACAGCAATGTCCATTTGCTTCATCAATGGTATTTATCACTATGCAATTGTTTACTTTGGCAAGCATGCATATACATATGTATGTGTGTGTATATATATATATATATATTGGGTGCATTTGGGTCTGCTAGGTGTAGGCAGGGAAGGTTTTTAACTTGATTTTTTATTTTTCTGATAATATTCGTGTGTGTTGATGTCCATGGTTCTAGATTCTTTTTAAGTCTTTGATGCAAAGGTTTGCACATTTTACTCAATCCTGGATAGAAATCAATGACATAATTGAGACTTTCTAAGAATCTTTGTAATTGAGTTTTATCTGTTATTTTGTCAGGAAATTTATCAGCAAATAGTATTGACCTTTCTATTGGGGTTATTGTTCCCTGGGTGATATAATGACCTAAAAATCTAATCCTGGTTTGGAATAGACTGATTTTGGGTTTGGATACTACTAAACCATTTCTTTTGATTATGTTTATGAATATTTCAAGATGTTTAAAGTGTTTCTCTATGTTTTTTAAGAATACCAAAACATCATCTATATAAACTATTGTAAATTGAGAATAATGGTTGAATATTTCATTCATTATTTTTTGAAATTCTGAGGGTGCATTTTTAAGACCAAAGACCAAATGGGACTGTAAATGCAGTTTTGTACCTTTCATGTTCTTTGATCTGTATTTGTCAAAATCCAGATTTCATGTCGAATTTTGAAAAGATTTTTGCATTACAAAGTTTTTGTAATAAATCTTTCTTAATTGGAATTGGATATCTGATCCATTCTAATGCTTTGTTTAAAGGTTTATAATTTATAACTAGTCTGGGTGTTCCTCTTTCCATCTTTGCATTTTTAATGACATGGAAGGCTGAACAACTCTATGGGAATGAACTTTTTCTTATTAATTTTTTATTTAGTAGATCTTGAATTTCCTTTTTGCAGAATTCTTCCATTTCTTGATTCATTTGTATTACTCTGGCCTTTGTTGGAATGTTATTTTCATTAAAATCTTTTGTATAAGGCAAATCTACTTGATGTTTCTTTCTTTCCCAGAATGCATTCGGGATGTCAGAGTAGATTGTTTTTTCTATTTCTTCTTTAATTTTGTTAATCTTTCGTATGTTTTCTTGTTGTTATAATTGTTGATTTATTTTTTCAAAAGAAAATTCTTCCTTTAGATAACTAATTTGATTTTTTCTATAATTTATCAAAGAATTTACCTGTTGTTCATGTATTGAAAGTTTCTTTAATAAATTAAGGTTTCTAATTCTTGGTTTTTCTACAAAAGGAAACTTAATTTTGGTTTTCAATATTTTTGTACTGATATCCTGATGTTTGACTTTGTAAGGTTTTAACATAGACATAAATGGTGTTCCTAAAATGATATCTTGGGTTATGTCATTGACTACTAAGAATGATGTTAAGAATTTTATGCCTTGGTTGATTATTTCTGCATTTGATAATTTATATGTTATTTTTAATTTTCCACCATTTGCTGTTTTTAAACCTTCTGAGGTTCTGTCATAATATTTTGTAGGAATTAATCCTTCTTTTATACAGTTTTGATCAACACTTGTGTCAAAGAGTGCAATTGTATTTATTTTATATTCTTTAGAAGAAAGAGGATAGTTTTTCGGATAAGAATTTCTTCCAAAAGATCATATCTCTCTCTGGAAAAACTCTTGTATCCAAAATAAATAATTTTCAAATTATAAATCAAATTTTCAAATTGTATTTTCAAAAGTCCATACTCTAATAAAGATTATATCTTCATATTTGTGCATTCATCCTCCTCCCCGGAGTCGATTCCTAGTGCAATTTGGATATATATATACATATATATATATATGCTACTGATATTTTAGTCTTGATTTTCCAAATTTATATAAATGCATCACTAACGCCTTATTCTCGACTGTAATCAATAGAAAAAAAATAGAAAAAAGCCTGATACTTTTGTTACTATTTTTGAATCATTTAAATCAACTAAAAATTTAATTATCAATTACACATAATAAGAGTCTCATAGATTTTTCAGATTGTTTTCTTACCTCCCATTAGTTTAAAGCTCCCATTTCTAGTCATTTGGAAAAATGTAAGGAATGAGCAACCATTGCTTAGCAAGTATAGCCACAAACACTTTATTGGATTAAGTATCATTTCCAATATATCATATAGTTCATTTAAGAACATTTCAATAAATCATGTTGTCAAAATAGTCAAAAATTCATTTTATCCAAAATGAATAATTTTATAAGTTTAGAAATCATTTAATTCAAGCAAATCAATGATTCATTTTTTAAAAATAATAAATTTCATCATCTTTAATTATGGTCATTACTATAACTCGTGACAAGTGTTGTATCGACAACATCATTTACGTTATTATTAATAATTAGTATAAACTATTAATAAAGTCATATACTAACCACTATAACCCATTTGTAAGGTGGTATGTTAACAATGTACTACAACTTGTTAATAACCCATTAAATAAATTTATGATATACCATAAAGTTAATAGTAATTGTTCTTTCACATATTCAAATTTGTTGTTATTAGTATATTTTAATACATGTACACATTTCATATTAACATGTCATATTATTTAAATTTTAAAATTCAGTGTCTGTCTTAAAAATTCAATAATTTTCAATTCAGTATGCTTCACAAATGGTACAATCAAGGAGCCTTGAGTCTAAAGGTATGAAGTGAGAGACATTGAGGCATATTGTTGATGCCCGGTGGATTTCTTAGCTAGTATTCAGAAATCATTAAAAGGACCACATATGAGTGTTATTTTCTTGTTACACAACCGTATTGCAATCCATTTTCATAAAATCATTAATACTCGTAACCATGGAATCGTCTTGTGTTAATAAAGGGTATAAGAACTACCATAATTCAGTACAGAATGATCTTATTGAACAAGATCACATTTAGAGATGTCGTTTCTACGAATTAAATTATTTTTCAAAATTATAGTCACATCAAAATTAAAAAAGGCACTTTTTTTTTACCCTAAAAACTAAACTATTTTTGAAAATAAGCAACGAGATAATTTTAATTGTTTTTAACCATCGCAGTAGATTTTGAGACAAAAATGCCCTTAGTGAAACATTCGTTGAGGCACACCATCAAACACGGGAAAAATCAAGAAATAAATAGGTAAATATGCAAATAATTTACGAACTTCTAATTTTCTGCAAAACATCCATTTTTTTTTTAGCTAAGCTTGTGCGAGGGCCAAAATAATGTTGCATCAGAAGGTTTTTCAGATATTTCGGACATGGCATTCAGAACCGGTCCCAATGAATCGAAAGCTCCGAGGATGATGTGCAACCAGAAATCCGTGATACGGTGGTGAATTGGAAGGAGAAAGTTGTGAATCCAAAGCACGAAATCGTCGTGCTACAGCAGGGCATATGTGAGATAGCTGTGGCATGACAGGGTTTAGAGTTTGTGACACGACTCGTAAGGAATATGTGAGTTGACATTGTGATAATATGTGACACAGTAGAGAATGTGGCATGAAACAGGGCTGTGACACGGTAGGCTTCAGAGATTGGTGACACACTATGGAGGGAATCTGTGACACTCTAGAGTTCAGAGTTTGTGATACTCTAGAGTTCGGTGTTTGTGACACGGCATGAAGAGAATCTGTGACACGTCAAAGTTCAGAGTTTGACACGACATGGATAGAATCTGTGACACGATAGTATTCAAAGTTTGTGACATGCCATGGAGGGAATCTGTGACACGGTAGGGTTCAGGGATTGTGACACGCCATGGAGGGAATCTATGACATGCTAGTGTTCAGAGTTAGTGACACAGCATGGAGGGAATCTGTGACACGCTAGAGTTCAGAGTTTGACACGGCATGGAGGAAATCTGTGACAGGCAGGGTTTATGGTTTGTGACACGCCATGTAGGGAATCTATGACACACCCGTGTTCAGAGTTGGTGACACAAACTTAGGAATCTGTGACACACCAGAGTTCAGAGTTTGACACGGCATGGATGAAATTTGTGACACGATAGTATTCAGAGTTTGTGACATGCCATGGAGGAAATCTGTGACACGACTGGGTTCAGGGTTTGTGACACACCATGGAGGGAATCTGTGAGATGCTAGTGTTCAGAGTTGGTGACACTGCAACGAAAGATGTTTGTGACACGGCAACATTCAGGGTTGTGACACGCCACTAAGAGAATCTGTGACACACCATGTGTGTGTCAGATGGCATGGCTTGTCATTGCGTGACAAGACATGTTTGAAAGCTAAAGAAAAAAAAAGAGGCAAAAAAATGATGAAACTGATTCGACTTCCATTGAATGAATATTATAAGGCCATCTCATTTTAAATTAATTATTTTTTAGAAATCGCAAATGTCTGTGTGAAGGGTTCTCAGAGAGTTTGATTCATTGTTCATTACCAAAGGTACTAGAGAGTCGAACTTCCTTCTTTGCAAGCTTAACAAGACGAAAGCAACAATGTCGGTTATTAATGAAGAGGTCAATCAGTCTGAAATTAGAACTATCTTTTGTTCTTTACTTTTTTGCTGGGTTTGTTTGATATGTTCGTGTTATTGCCTTTTGGAATGGTTATGTTAGATTAGTTTAAGAGGAAATTATGTTTAGGGTAGTTTAAGGTGATTTTTGAAATGTTATTGCCTTAGTTAAACTGTTTTCTTCCCAGTTTTATGGTCTTATGGTCGTACCAAATCACGACATTTGAATTGTTATGCATGGCCTGTCACGACATTTGACTTGTTATGCATGGTGTGTCACAACCTTTTTACTTGTTATGCATGGTGTGTCACCACCTTTTACCTATTATGCATGGCGTGTCACCATCTTTGTCTTATTATGCATGGTGTGTCACCACCTTTGTCTTGTTATGCATGGTGTGTCACCACCTTTTACTTGTTATGCATGGCATGTCACGACTTTTTACTTCTTATGCATGGCGTGTCACAACCTTTTTACTTGTTATGCATGGCATGCCACCACCTTTTACTTGTTATAGATGGCGTGTCACTACCTTTTACTTATTATGCATGGCGTGTCACCACCTTTTACTTGTTATGCATGACGTGTCACTACCTTTTACTTGTTATGTATGG
>NW_018397257.1:3160068-3160188 GCF_002168275.2 Theobroma umbraticum | reverse complement strand
CCTTTGTCTTGTTATGCATGGCGTGTCATTACCTTTTACTTATTTTGCATGGCGTGCCACTACCTTTTGCTTGTTATGCATAGCGTGTCACCACCTTTGTCTTGTTTTGCAGATGCAGTC
>NW_018397257.1:3159784-3160058 GCF_002168275.2 Theobroma umbraticum | reverse complement strand
GAGGATCTTGACAGTAGCCTTATTGTGCCAAGAGAGAAATGGATGTTCAATGAAGTGATTAACACCCATTGTAAGTGGTCGCAGCTGCATTACATCAGCAAGACTCTCTAAGAGAAAGGGGAATATGATGCAGTGAAGCGAACGTGCTTCGAAATATTGTTGGACGTATATCCGCAAGGCTACTTTTACGCTAGACTCTTGCATTACATCATGATTCATTGAATCAGTGTGAGAGATTCAATGGAGCATGAGCTATGGTTTGCCATTGGGAAGA
>NW_018397257.1:3159167-3159391 GCF_002168275.2 Theobroma umbraticum | reverse complement strand
TCACTATGTTTGGAGGCTGACGTTGGATTACCTTTTGAAGGGGTTCGAAGTCTTTACCATAAGCTCGCAGAAGGATACTCGTTTACGATACAACATTTACAAATTTGTGTGGGTTATTTAGGTTCTGTCACATAACATTTAGCATTTTCCTTCTGATGTGGTTGCACTCGTTCAGCAGTTACAGTTTGATAATGGTTACTTTTGACATGCAATTCTGGGCAATG
>NW_018397257.1:3158426-3159067 GCF_002168275.2 Theobroma umbraticum | reverse complement strand
TTCTAACAGTTTGAGTTCACCATTTCTATATGTGTTTAGCGAGTAATGGAGTTATATCTGTTATTGCAGTTGACAGAGGCAACGACAGGTCCTAAACAACCGAGTGGTTCAGCCCAATCGCACAGTCGGAACGACCCTCCAATAAGGAAATTAAAATTGTAACAGTCAATGTTCAATGATATATATTGAATAACACAGTAATAATAGTATATAGTCTTGCAGTGTGCGAGAAGAGTGAATGCCGGAGTTGTTATGATACGTGAGCTGTGACGGGTCATGTGCAGGCATGAAAAATAGATGTTGGAGCTGAAAGCTTCAGTTCAGACATTGACTCTCACAATGTAGAGCATGGAGGACCGTATTGTTCATAGGATTCTAGATGGCTTGAAATCACAAGTACGTTATTCTATCGTTGTTCATATAAAATTGATATACTTTCAGCACGTGCAGTCTAATATTTTATTACCTTTTTATTGTTAATGGTATTTTTGGAGCTAACGAATTTTTCTATTTGACTCATTCTGTAGGGCAGTGCTTCATCACACGCTGATGGTGACGACCATAACAGTGTTGATGATCAGCAGCATGATCAGCCTGGTGTCCACATGCACCATGGCGTTGGTGATGACGTAGAGAATGTT
>NW_018397257.1:3156681-3158107 GCF_002168275.2 Theobroma umbraticum | reverse complement strand
GACTGTGCGAGGTAAGCTGATAAATAATATTGCAAATATTATTTTCGTATAGGACATTAACCTACCAATCATTTTGAAATTCATTCTGTTACACGTGTAGGCATAACGTCGGGATCATAGGGGACCAAGGGCCTGACTTCTTTAGAACATTAGAGGACCCAAAAGAGGAGATGACAAGTGAACAAATAGATGCATGCCTCAGTGTACTCTGTAAGTGAATGACAGGGCCAAAGTTGAGAATGTACAAGGCTCGTGCATGCGTCGTTGATACTATATTCTTCGTAAGTTTATTTACAACTTTTTCAATTATGAAGATACTACACTTATTGACCAATACAGTGCTAGCTAATGTATATATTATCCACAGGACACCATCCATATGCTCCACACTGCCTTTCCCACAGAGGTTGACCATTCCACGATGGAAGTGCCTGATGAGTTGCGGGGGTACATTGAGGGTGAGAGGGCGACATACGACAAAAAATGAGAATATGTCAATTTCATCCTCACCCCTTGCAATGTGGGTGGGCATTGGGTAGTAGCGAAGATTAACTTGGTCTGAGGGTCAATCAAGGTTGTGGACTCCGCAATAACTTCGGCTACTAAGGATAACAGAGTGCGTGCAGCTCAGATGACACCCCTTACGACAATGCTCCCAATCATTTACCACAAAGTTGGGTATTTCAAGAAAACGCGTCGAAAGACACCTGATTTGACACCGATCCCACTAGAGATTCATTTGCCTAAATCTAAAGTGCATCGCCAAAATGATAGTGTCAATTGCGGTATGTTCACCATTGGGTACATTGACGGCATATTGCAATCGAAACCGATCAGAATTAAGTAGAATATTATTGCTAATATGCGTCGTCAATACGCTGTGGAAATTTTTGCCAAAAGTTTAGACAAGGAACCCTAAACCCCTCCACCAACATATCCCAAGTTGTCTTTAGTTCTTGTTCTTTTTTGTATACGATACAATTAATTTTATTAATTTTTTAATAATATTCTTACAATTTAGACATGGATTTTTTTTCTCTATAATTGCAATGATCATTAGCTGATGTAAATTAAATTAAAAGCACAAGGAAATTGTGACAATTAACCATCTTCATAAAAGTTATTTCACAAATAATACTGCAACAGCGTGGCATGTCACGTCACTGGGGCATGTTGTGTCACCGCATTGGGCATGGCTTGTTACCCGACTAGGGCATGACATGTCATTCGAATGGGGCATGGATTGTCACCTGTCTGGGGCATGGCTATTCACCCGACTAGGGCAAGGCGTGTCACTCGAATGGGGCATGGATTGTCACCCGAATGAGGCATGTCGTGTCACTCGACTGGGGCATGGCTTGTCACCCTACAGGGGCATGTCGTGTCACTCGAATGGGGTGTGGCGTGTCACTCGAATGGGGCATGG
>NW_018397257.1:3156432-3156671 GCF_002168275.2 Theobroma umbraticum | reverse complement strand
GTCTGGGGCATGGCTTGTCACCTGACTGGGGCATGTCGTGTCACTCAAATAGGGCATGGCATGTCACCCATCTGGGGCATGGTGTCTCACCCGACTAGGGCATGTAGTGTCACTCGAATGGGCATTGCTTGTCACCACATTCGGGCATGTTGTGTCACACCATGTATCTGGTAGCACTCAGCGTGTGACTCTAAAACTTTTTTGACCAATACAGGGACTTCCAACATCTCTTGACCATT
>NW_018397257.1:3156202-3156422 GCF_002168275.2 Theobroma umbraticum | reverse complement strand
TACACAGTCGTTTGATATTATTTTATTTTAACGTAATACAAATTATTATAAATTTAATTTTTATAAAAGAATAAATCCAACTTGATTTTTACCTTAATGGGAAAATTAGTCAACTAACAAACACAATTCTGAATTAATGTAAGATACTGTAAGATGAAATTCTGAGAAAGGTATTGCCCATGGCTCACAGATTTAGTTACGCCGACAAGCTGTCTTCTTC
>NW_018397257.1:3155674-3156102 GCF_002168275.2 Theobroma umbraticum | reverse complement strand
TCTGAACTGTCATCAGGCCCATCATCTGAATTGTCATCAAATCTATCTTCACCGGTAGGGAACAAATTCTCATTTCCCTCATTAGATGTAGTATTATCCTCGAGCGTCGTAGTGTCACCCTTCAACGTTGCAGTGTTGTCCTCAAGTCTAATATTCTTATTTGAAAATGTCATTACACCCTCTCTAGTTTCACCCGATCGTTGCATTCGTTGGCTAGAAGCAAGTAATTAGTTTGATGCACATCCTGATCGAAATTGTGCAGCCAACTGTTCTGTGAATGTCGTCTCTCTACAGGGCTGCTCAAACTCTTCTGCATACGTCAATTGCCATTGTTGTGGGTTATGGACTGAATGCAGTATATGTGTGAAGCATTATAAATCTCATTTTGATTGAGCTGATTACCATGTTGTTCAGCTTCTTTATGTGAC
>NW_018397257.1:3155356-3155578 GCF_002168275.2 Theobroma umbraticum | reverse complement strand
TCCTCTGTTCTAGTAGAATTAATGTAACATCCTCATCGTCCTTGATAATTGGGCATGATAGCTCTCCGAGTGTACTGATTAATGCATATAACTCAATTTCGTCCATTTCTGAGTTTATCCTAACAATTTCTTCAACCAGCTTTTTCAAGCCCTCAAACGACAAATCACTCCTAACCCCTCGCATTCGTGAGTCACCACCCTTGTAAATGACATCCACCCACT
>NW_018397257.1:3155082-3155256 GCF_002168275.2 Theobroma umbraticum | reverse complement strand
TTGAAAACATCAAATTTGTCAATCATTTTATGCATTACATGTCATGTTGTTACATCCCAGTTTTCAACTATGTTACACGCCATGCTCAAAAATGTTACACACCATCTGCTTTATGGATGCATGGTGTGTAACAAATCTGGCAGTGTTTGAAATCCATGTTCTAATTTACACAAG
>NW_018397257.1:3128644-3155072 GCF_002168275.2 Theobroma umbraticum | reverse complement strand
TTATCTGTTGTAGCAATAAACCCAATAACATACCTTGATGTCATCTCTGCTATAAGGTCTGTTTATAGACGACAATATGACCAAATGCTGAGAGATAGACCACAGCACGATGACGATAGTGCTCAACAGAGAGTTGACAGAGCTCATACAGTTCAGAGAGTTGAGCGACCTAATGACAATGGTGCTTAACAAAGAGTTAACAGAGTTGATATAGTTCACAGAGTTGAGAGAGAAAGATGAGCGACCTCAAACAACTGAGCTTTTATTTCTATTTTCTTTTTGACGGGAAAGGGATATTGGGAACTTTTTCCTACGATGTTTTTAAGGGTATTTTGGTCTACTCATGTTTCTCAATAGCTAAAAACAGATAAGTTTATGTGGGACGTTATTTTTAAAATCACCTTATGCGGAGTACCTTTTCTCGCAATTTCCTCAATTAAAAATCAGCTTAAAATCATTGTTTTCTTAAAATTGAATTACCCAGTTAGTGTTGTCCAAGGGGGAAAACGTGATGTATTTAGTCTTGTCAGAAATATGCAAGTAAACCCAACGAGGGTAAATTGATGGATGATCTAGATCCGCTGGTCTAATTTTTTCTCCATGGACATAGTGATGATTTTAAGTAGGGTACAGTGGAGTATGTGGTCCATATCCTTTTGACCAGTGACTCGCTCTTGTAATTGTACAGGCTTGATCTCGCCCATATCTGATATTTTATGCCCCAAAAATCTCCTCTGCAGAGACTTGCTGATGGCATTCTGACAGCGGAAGTTAATAAAATTGCTTGTTATGACGCTTGTTTTCTAAAAATGAGGGGAAAATCCACGGAATGCATCTCAGCATCTTCACCCCAAGTTTGTATTATATTAAGTTAGAATATCAATGATTCCATCGGCCTCGCCCAACTTACCTATACTTTGCCAGTCATTTTCAAGTATTATTATTGTGGGGTATGATTTGTTGATTTCGAGGTCTATAATTGAGCTAAGGGTGAGTCCAGAATTGCACGGAGACTGGTACGAAGAACCACCACACCACTCCCACACCGTGCCTTACCATGCAAATGAGAACGTTCATAACCCTTTTTGAACTAACGTTGTAGCTAATAACTAATTACACTCACAACTTCTTTTGAACAGAGTAATACACATAGTCTTTTTGAAGAAAAATTACCAATCTTAACTATATACGGGTAATAATTCTGAATTTAACATTAATTGTTGAGTTAATAAAAAGAGGAC
Source organism: Theobroma umbraticum (assembly GCF_002168275.2). Classification (NCBI taxonomy): domain Eukaryota; kingdom Viridiplantae; phylum Streptophyta; class Magnoliopsida; order Malvales; family Malvaceae; genus Theobroma; species Theobroma umbraticum. Next base: position 3,153,831 of record NW_018397257.1, on the reverse strand, counting down.
ATTTTTATAACTGGCACTGCTTTGGAAAGATGTCACTACCACACCTGTTTAGGGACAGTTTTAATAGATGTTATAGGTATATATTGTACCTTGCACAAGTCATGCATTCAAGATTATTACCAACAAGGATATTAGTATAATTCTACTGGAAGATCCTTTGTTATTGAAATGGACAACCTTGACAATTAAGATAATTATTTGTGATTTTTCTTAAAAATTCTTTGCTAAAGTCAACTTTCTAGTCAATATATAGTTTGTTAAATCTCCAAATAAAAACAGGGTTACATAAAAGAATTAAAAATCAAATTCGAGACCAATAGATTCATGATTAAACTTAATAAGTAGACAAATGATATTTTATTATATTTCCATGAAAAGAACATGAGTGCATTTATCCTTCCTTTGTGGTTGTTGGTCACCCAGATCCCGTTATTTCGTACTATGGCTGACGCATTAGGTTTTCATTTCAGACTCGAAGATAAAATAACAGGAGGAGGCAAAAGAGAAGAAGAAAGGTTGAATTGAAAAGCAGGATGATGCTAACATGGTAATGTAATTGGTATAGAAAACTACAAAAGGAAAGGTAGGTATCAGATCCTAGAGAAGTTTAGTCAGATTGATGTTTAACTCTGATTCCTACTAATTTACTTCACTTCCATGGTTCCTTTCCTATGGAAAGAAATTGCAGGTCTCTACCCTCCACTCTCCAGGACAGGAAGACCAGTCCGATTATCTTCTCTCTTTTCTCTGACCACTTAAGTTGTGTCTGATAGGAAACAATCAAATTGTTTCTTGTATAAAGGTGAAAAGCCGTACAAAGTCGTCTCATTTGAAGAGAGACAGGATCCCAGAAATGGAGGGTGAATCGGGTTCGGGTGACAAGACGGCGTTGCTGATGAACAGTGGGAGCGGGAAACGTGGGCGGTTCTATAGGCGTAACTCCGTCAACTCACTGAGGAATGAATTTTTGTCGAGGTTGCCTGACAAGGTTCGCTCTGGTGTGGATGCTGAGTCCCCGTTTCACGTTGATGTCTCCAAAACCAAAGGCTTAACTCGAGGTCTCTCTCTCTCTCTCTCTCTCTCTCTCTCTCTCTCTCTGTGTGTCTTCTTCGCTTTTCTCTATGTGGCAACTGGGAAATGCGGCTGCTCTCTGCTTTTCACTTTTCATGTTTGGTTGCAAAGAAATTGTTGGTGGAAGAAAGAAATCTCTACCTAAAACTGCATTACAAGACAATTGGATTTCTGATTACCCTTTTTTGGGTTGTTTATCTTCACTTTGGAAGAGAGAAAGCAATAAAGTTTTTATTTTTTAATAGGTGAACAGGAGTACTATGAAAAACAATTTGAGACCTTGAAATCCTTTGAAGAAGCTGATGCTTTGGATGCATCCTCTGAGAGCATGGATGGGGAAGATGATGAAGACGAAGAGCAAGCCCAACATGAAAGAGCCATGAAGATTTCTAATTATGCAAATATTATCTTGCTGGCATTTAAGGTATACCTTTTGCTTTTTGATGAAGATTTCTATCCTGTTTCAAAGATCAAACAAATCTGGTTTGAAGAATTTTGCATCCACGCAATCCTTAAGTTTAACAATTTTCTGCTCTCCCTCCTTGTGAATGTCGCTCATTCCTTGTGCTTCACCTGTTAAACTAACAATGTGCTTATTGTTGCAGCTCTATGCTACAATTAAGAGTGGATCAATAGCCATTGCAGCATCAACATTAGATTCTTTACTTGATCTCATGGCTGGTGGCATACTTTGGTTCACTCACTTGTCAATGAAAAACACAAACATCTACAACTATCCAATAGGAAAATTAAGGGTGCAGCCTGTAGGCATAATCATCTTTGCTGCAGTGATGGCTACTCTGGGTATGTCCCGCGATTGTTGCTCGCCCTAGTACTCTCAGTGTTCTCCATGCCCTTAAACTGTCCGTAATCTCCCTTGATTTTTCCTCTGCACTGCAATCGTTAATGTCCCAAATTTTGAACTTCTTCATCATATGATTTAGTAGCTTGCATCTTTTACCTGAGAGCACATTCAGGCTGAATTTTCATGTTATATTTTTGTTATTCTAACCTTGATTATCCTCCATATAGCTAGTCCATAAAACATTAAAAGATTCTCAAACTTTGTGGAAGCTTTGCAACTTGGTCATACCCTACCTATTGATGTAAAAGCATCTGGAAAATATTGCCTAAATCAGCGCAATATGCATACATTTGTTGATACATGTGTGTGTATGCCATGTCACGATGCCTCTTTTCTTGAAGTTCTCTGTGTACTTTATCTGCTTGAAATTTTGTGAATAATTGCATGAAGCCCCCTCTTGCTCGGATGAACTGTGAAGGGTGTCCAATCTTGATTCGCTTTTGGTTGTTATTTTCACTTTCCAAGGGAATGAAGACAACTATCTGACTCGGTTAGGAACTATGGGAAAAACGTGTCTAGTTTTTACATTCTCTTATGGAACCATGAATAAAAACTGAAAGGAAAAATGAAGGCATCAAAATACATATATGCCATTGGGTCTACAATTCACATATAACCTCGCACATACTTACAGGCTTTCAAGTGTTGGTCCAGGCTGTGGAGCAGCTAATAAAAGATACACCTTCAGAAAAAATGTCCTCTAGTCAATTAGTGTGGTTGTACACCATCATGTTGTCTGCTACTGTGGTAAAACTTGCCCTCTGGATTTTCTGCAAAAGCTCATCCAACAAGATTGTCCGGGCTTATGCAAAGGTTTCTACTTTATTATTTGAGAATTTCTGTATTGTTTACTTTGCTTATGATTGGCGATTTTTGTAATGCCTTCAAACGTTGATTCCCAGGATCACTATTTCGATGTGGTAACAAATGTGGTAGGATTACTTGCAGCTGTTCTAGGTGATAAATTTTACTGGTGGATTGATCCTGCTGGTGCTATTGCCCTTGCAATTTACACAATATCAAATTGGTCAGGAACTGTTATGGAAAATGCAGGTAGGCTTTTTGTAACTGAATTTCTCATAAATGACTCAGAAACTATATATCTTGCTTGTAGTAGCAATCTGTCTCATTCTGGCTATTACTGAGCTATTCTGGCTTTAAGGTTGATAGAGGTTGAACAACTTATGTTTTTGGTTTCTCTATTTTGGTATAACACTTTCCCATAGACCCTAAATATGACCTGTCAGTGAATGAGAAGGATCGGAGGGGGGAGAAGCAAACTACCAAAATATGCTCTCACTTGCCTGTTATAACTTGAGTCATTGAATTGGAAACTGCCAATGATGAGAGCAAACACATTAAACCAATTCTGCATCCTTCCAGGAAGATGCCTTTATGGGCATGGGATGAATAAGGCTTAGTTTATCAAAAATTCAAATGAAATCATCTTGTTATCATGCTATCAGGTTACATTAAGGTTGTAAGTATAATGTAACTAATTGGATATGGGGTACCGTTGCTACAGTTTCTCTAGTGGGACAATCAGCTCCTCCTGAATTCCTACAAAAGTTGACATATCTTGTCCTCAGACACCCTCAAGTCAAGCGTATTGACACAGTCCGAGCTTACACATTTGGTGTTCTTTATTTTGTAGAGGTCAGTTTTATGCAATTCAGCCTTTTCATGATGATGGTAACAAGGGTCACACTGAATTCTGAATGTTATTGACTGTCTCTTGCACAAAGCAAAAATTAAGCCCGTGGCATTCATACAGGTTGACATTGAACTCCCTGAGGATTGTCCTTTAAACGAAGCACACGCAATAGGAGAGACCTTGCAGATAAAGATTGAGAAACTTCCAGAAGTTGAGCGGGCATTTGTTCATCTTGACTTCGAATGTGCACACAAACCAGAGCACTCTGTTCTCAAGAGGCTACCCAACAGTCAGCCTTGATTGTAGTCGGTCTCCTGTCTAGAGGAAAGTTTTCCTTCAGATCTTTACACAACAATTTTCTTCGTCCAGTGGTTCTCGAGTATCAGCAGTAGGGTTCGCAAACAAAATAATTTTCATAGGGAATCACCCCACGAGTGAAGCATTTATTCTCTTGATGATTAAGAATAAATGCGTAGCATATGGTTTTTCATTGCTGATCTCTGCAACTACAAGAGCATGGCACGAGGAATTTGTTTAGCCTTTCAGAAATGTGTATATATATATATATATATGAAGTAAATTGTCTAGTTGGTTTGGGCATCTTGTAATATGTCTATTGCTTTTCATTTTGACAATTTAATTGTCCTGAGCAATTCCCTATTAGAATCTGTATGCAAGTGTTACAAAATCACAAGAACATTCATAAATTCATCTATTACGAGCTTGTGAGTAATTCTGGGTTGAACTGTTTTTACCCATTTATGTTCAAATTATGAAAAGAAAACTGTTTTACAACCTAAAATAGAATTATTCTTCTTAACAAAAACGTACTTGCATACTGTATTAATACCATTTTATATTAAACTTTTTTTTCCTCCTTTTAATCCATTTTTATGTCGTTGCATCTTCAATGCCAAACCCAGCAATCAGGAACACTTTGTATGTATCATTTTAAAGACATAAAACTTGGCCTTTCATTTGTCTTATGATTGTTTTGTCAAAGATTTACCAAATTTTGGCTCTAATTCTATTTGCATTTTGGCAGAGGGTAGACACTCAAGTTCAACCAAGTCAAAACTTTAGCATTTTGTGAGTAGTGAGCTTAGCTTTGGGTGGATCCACGGACGTTGAAGCATCACTATTCAGTTTGTAACAAAAAATTAGAGATGAATTTTTAAGTATGTAGGAAGAGTAGAATTTCATATGGAGAAGAAACAGCACTTCTCACATGTAAATTTGAGGACTGGGATTTGTGTGTATATATATGTTGGCTAAATGCTCATTTAAGGCTATGAACTTAAATCCAACATTTATTTTAGGACATGAGGATGCTTGGCATTTACTAACTTTTGAGTTATGTCATCTGTCTCCTTATTCAAATTGACATTGAACACAAAATGAGCATTAGAAAACACAAACTAGAAAGAGCAAAAGCCAGATGCACCAGCCATTTGAACAAAATGCAAGCAGATACATATTACAAAGCAATTGCTCACAGAAAACAACTAAAACTAATATATGATTGAAAAGTAAGAAGAATTTGATTACAAAAGAAGGAAAAGTAGTCTAAAACAAACCTCTTATCATTGTTGGTATATGCCCTTGAGATCATTTGATTGGTCAAAGAATATATATTGTCATTTAATACATAATTAATTGTATAACTAAATATGATAAATTTTTTTTTTTCATGTTATTGCAATAATATGGAGTTATTAAACATTAAAAAGATGAAGCTCGTAGAATATAAAAGCTTGGTAAGAGAATTGTAAAGTTGTTACAATTATGATATCACTATACATCAAAGTCATAGTTCTAAAATTATTCTTGATCATTATATTATCAAGATAAGACATTGAAAATGCCCAAAGACTAGTACATGTTAAGCTTTTTTATTTGAAAAGTAAGTAATCAATCTCATATATTAAAGTATATGGGATACTTGAGGATAACATATAGTTGTTTGTTAAAGAATAAGTTCACTGAACATGACCTGTTATAAGAACTCGATTTGATATTTCACTCAACTATCTATGGAATATGTTCTCATGTGATAATTGTGCAATTAGTCCTCAGACTTGAGACACCAAGTCATCTTGTGTGATGAATGACATATTTTGATTTCACTTCTACGGTTTATAGGTATCAGATGTCTAAACAAAGTGTTTTTGGGTGTACTATTATTGATTTCTCACGCAAGTGCATATATCGTTAACAAGTAATATAGTAATAAAGTAGAGTATCATTCCCATAGAGAATGATTTTAATTCTTATTGTTAAGTACTAAAATTGACACACTTTAATCTTATCCAAACAATTAAAATTTAAATTTAAAACTAATAAGCTAATAAACTAAAAATAAAACTAATCTAAAATTTATTAATAAATTTATTAAATTTGAGTGACTACCTGACCTAAGATTATAATATCTCTCAATACTTTATTTAATTATTGTCTCTCTCTTTTAACTCAGTTTAATGGATTAAATTGTTAACCTAAAGTCCTAAATTATTTATAAGTCTCTATCGAGTTGTTCATAAAATATCTCTCTCAATTAACTTACTATATGTTTATGCAAATTAAATTGAAAAAAAAATTATTAAGTTCAAGCTCTAATCCTGGCTATATATAACTAATAGGTGTATGTCTACACTATATGCAAATCAAACCACCTAATCAAGTAAATGCATTCGATAATATGCTATTCTATTCAAGGTTTACCTAATCTCCTTCGTTAAGGTTTAACTTAGGTTTCTAATTCGATCTAATTGGTAATCAAGCAATTAGAAACATTAAAAACAGAATAAAATAAACAATTTAAATCCATAAAACACAAGCAAAAGAGAGATAAATAAATCAGACTATGTATTAAGTTCAATCATAATCTTAAAATTAGTTTCCCATCAAGTCACAAATTATCATCAAATAAAATTTAAACATTGAAATTAAACCAAGAAAAATAAAAAATAAAGAAACTCCAAAAGTGAAACTCTTGATCTCTAAATCTTGTTGAATCTTTCAATTTCTTTTCAGCTCCAATGAGACTTTTTTTCAATGATTTTGTGGCTTGACTCTCAACTGTCAATTTGGTGTTTCGTTATATCCTAAAAGTCCTTTAAAAGGTTATTTTTGTTGGACTTTGAAGTTAGGCCAAGTTGGGTGAAGAAAAAAGCCAATTCCAATCAAAATTTCCTCATCAAACTATGTGGGTCATAGCCTATTTCCTCCAAAGTCGTGGCCTTGACCTTTTAAATAGCAGAAATCATAATTGTTCTAAGACTGCTGCAGTGCCCCCACTTCAACAAGTTTTTTGACTACTTTTCAAGCCGAACTAGGAAAAGTGGTAAACATGAAAGTTATAGCTTTTTCTCTTAGCTTTCCGATGGTCAAGAAGCATCTCATTTGAAGCTCTCTAAATAGAGTTATGCTCAAAATACCAAAACATGTGCGGTGAAAATTTATACCTTAGAATTGCTCTTTTTCTTCTATTAAAACTCTTCCTTCATTAAACACCTACAAAAGCACAAATAAATCAACAACAACATATCTTAATCACATTAGCACCAAATTAAGCATAAAATTAACTAAAATTAGATTGATTCATCTAAATTAACTAACTTGAAATAATTTAAATAAAGCCTACTAATTTTTATGCATTGCTACAAGAACTAAGCTAAATTAGTATTAAAATTAAGTCCAAATAACTCCATATCAAAGAGTTATCATATGCCATAAAGCATGCAAAAGCGAATGAGTGATCAAGAGAAAATTTATTACCCTAAGTGATATGAGGGGATGTATCTCATTTTTTTTTCTTAATTCTTGATTAACTTGTATAAAGTCTTTAGCCCAAGTACGATGAAACTGAAGAAAGATAATTTTCTAAATTCATAAGGTTAGTCATGAATTATGAGAACTAATATGAAATGCTATAAGTAGACATTAAGCCATACTTTATAATATATCTGAGACATTTGATGAAAGAACTGTATTGCATTAAGAGACTTATCACTGAAAGACTTTGTAAAATTCATTAATTGACTCTTTAACATTTGGGTGGTCATGATGAATTACTAGATGCAGCTTATGATTTATAAATATACATTAATTGTCAAATTGATATTTGATTAGGATTTACATTTATTGCCAACATGTGAGAAGCTTAATAGGTCACACACATTAAGTGACATAATTGAGATTAAATAAAGATAATCAATTAAGTTTGACTTAATTAGAATAGACCAAAATAAAGTAAAAAATTAATTAAGTTCACAAGGACTAAATTGAATTAAAATACAACTGTCGTATCTAGGGTTACAACTTAGTTTGGTTATATAAATATATAATATTAGTCAACTAAAATCTAAACCTTCAACCAATTCATAAAAATAAGAAAAGAAAATAGTTTTCTTTATCTTATAAAAACAAGATTGGCAAGAACTTTTGATTTTTTTGTTTTAAAAACAAAACTTGCTAGTAAAAGTAAAAATCCTACCTTTGAGAAGGTCTTATTTGGTCATTATGTGAATTATTATTAAAGGTCAAACACTTAGGTAGGTGAAGATTTGACAAATCTTAAAAGTGAAGAAGCAAAAATTTCGACTATAGGATTTCATACTGATTTGTTCTCCTTTCAGGTCACTTGCTTCATCACAAGCCTTCTGAATTTAATTGGCTCTCAATTACGATATCTAAAGTAAGGTATATAACTCTCAAAATTATGAATGTTCATATTTTATTTGAAAATTACATGAAAAAATACAAACATTTGGGATTCGATTGTTTCTTTGATTAAAATCTAGTGTCTTATTTTTGCTACGCTGTATTTTTAATTTCTTGATTATTCTCTTAATTGAGCTTGAGGTCAAATCCCAACAATGGTATCAAAGCCTTTGTTTGATATTTTTAATATAATTTGTAAGCATGATTCTTTGTGATAATTAATAGAATTGATTTGTATGTTGATTTGGTATATATCAATTTTGAAAGCTTTCTTTAAAATTTATTTTTTAGTTTTAATTCAATCAAGACAACATGTGTTTAATCCACTAAACAATATTTTAAAAGGTTTAAAATCATGTTTAATTGATGGGTTAATGAATGGATTAAAAGTATTGCAAAGCTAAGTTGAAACCGAATAATTTTGATGTGTTTTGAAAACTAGTGGGCCGATTTTTTTTACTAACATTGGGTAAGTGTTATGAGTAGTTTTTAATTGTTAAAAATTGATTTTATCAAATTAAATTGCTGCATGTTTCTGCAAGATTTGATTTAGTGAGAAAAAGTTTCATAAAAATCATGTTTTTGGGTTCCAAAACAACAAAGATTCAAAGCAGAAAATTTTAGGCAGCTATGATCGGTTTTAGTGGCTTAATTTTTCATGAATTTTGTACTTAATTGTTAAACACACTTGCTAAAAATTTTCAACAGCTTTTTCATGTGTTTAACTCATAATTTATGGAGTTTTAATAGAACTTAAATACCATCTATTTTAATTTTGGATGATTAATAAAGAATAAGAAATAGTTTCCTACTTTAAGAGAAATTCTTAAAATTAAGGATAGCATTTTAATTTGAAAAATTCATAAAAAATAGTTTTCTACTTTAAAAGTAATTCCTAAAGTTATGTGATAGCATTGAACTTAAAATTTTGATTTGATTAGAAGTTTCCAAAATTTTCTAAGTCACCATTTAGGTAACTTGAACAAGATGCAATTTAGGAGATTAATCCGTGTTTTTAATAATATAAATTAAAATGTTGTCTTAAATATATTTTAAGAAGTTTACATAAAATAAAGAGGTTTTCAAAATTAAAATGATTTTTAATTATGGTAAGAATTAAAATGAAAAGTCTTAAAAAGGAAAATTTTATTTCAATGAATTTCTAATAGAAAATAAGAAGTAAAAGGTTTACTTTAAGTGTTTGGAAAATGAAAATTTCTTAAACACTAAATTGAAACAAAACAATACTAAATAATTTGAGTCTAGCACTTTAAGTTAATTAGTTGATGCTTTTCTCAAATAACACACAAGATCACTAAATGATATTAAGTTTGCATTTATTTCTATGCTTTTGATTGTAGTTGTAAAGTACGAGGATGATTATGGACTTAAACCTTAGACGATTAGGTCATGAATGGCTAAATTTATTTCTCAAAATATTTATTTTAAAATAGGGTCTGCACACTCTACCTTATCTTTATTTTCTCTAAGTTGTAAAATTTTTTTCTCACCTAACTCCTCTGGAATGTCACTCGAGGTTTCTTGATTATAGAATGTAATTAGTTACATTAAAATGTAAAACTAGAGTTAGATAAAAAAAATTTGTAACTTGAAGATGGAGATCTAAAAGCATCATGGAGATTCAAGGAGATTACAAGCAAAGCTTGAAGATGATGTTTGTAAAATCTCCTAGGAATTTGACCAACTAATTTCCTTAATAACTCAAGAAAATTAAATTAGTAAAGTCTTTAATCATCTTAATAGTTGGCATGCGATACATTTATATATATATATATATATATTATATGTGAAATGAGATAAATGTTATGCATATCAACAATGTCAAATCAATGAGACCTTAATTAATGAATTAATAAATAAAATCCCTCATTAGTATATTAAGTCAAAAAGTTACCTTCTACCATATAAAAAGATAACCAGGCTACTCTTTTAATTAAACGCTTGTTGAGTCACTCAATGCCAAACTTCTACATGAGTACGCTTGAGTTATTAGTGGATTTTATTCAACTAGTACCACATTGTTCGGATGTGTGACACATGACCACATAGTATTAGAGGCATAGTTAGGCAAAATATATATGATACATTTAGACAAGGAGTTATTACCTAACCGATCTAAGAGTTGTATAAGATACAATTGGTAAGCTAAGTTACCTACTTAATTAGTTTTATTATGGCTTGTGAGTCACTTAAGGTCATGGTGGGATGAAAGGGGTCCCAGTTCAATAAGGAGTTTAATGGTTAAAATTCTCGAAATATTAGAGAAAGGCTATTATTTTGATAAAATATTGAGAATAATTATAAAAGATTCTAAGACCTTGTCTTTATGATTACATAATTTGTGCTAATGACTGAGCTTTATATATGTTGATTTATATACGATATAAATTGATCATGATGAATAGTTTGTCACTTAGAAGCATAATTGATGCAAACAAGTTGACAAGCCCAAATTTCATTGACTGGTTTTGCAATATCAAGATTGTCTTGAAATAAGAGAAAAAAGCTTATGTCCTAGATGGTTTTGTTCCTAAGGAACCTAGTGATGATTCTAAAAATGAGGAAAATGATGCTTATAGAGTTTATACGGATGATCTCGATCAAGCCACATGTTTAATGTTAGTTAATATGGCTCCAGATCTTCAAAAGCAACATGAAGCTATGAATGCCTTGGATATTATCCTAAACCTTAGAGAAATGTTCGATAAGGAAAGTCGCATAGAGATATTCGACATTTAAAGGGAATTGTTTTGATGTAAGATGCCCAGTAAAGCCTTATGTGCTTAAGATGATAAGATATATCACTTGATTTAAGTTGTTGAGTTGGGTAATGGATCATGATTTAAGCATAAATCTTGTACTTTCTTCATTACTAAAGAGCTATTCAGAGTTTGTGTTGAACTTCAATATGAGCAAGATAAGAACACCATTGCAAAAAGGAAGTCTTCAGTTATCTTGTCTCTTCGAAGAAAAATAAAAATAAGAAAAAAAATTTTCTAAGAAAGATAAGTGTGAAAAGGCATCAACTTCAAAAGATATGAAGGCTATTGGAAGAGTGAAGAAAGACAAAAACAATGACAAATGCCATTTCTGTGGCAAACAAAGGCATTGGAGACGCAATTGAAAGGATTATCTTAAATCCATCAAAGGGAAGAAACAAAAGGAAGATTCCACATTAGGAACTAATGACAAGGAGCAGTGAAGAATAAGATCATAAAAGGGACAACCTTAGTTGATGGTGATCAAGCTTGTAGATTTAGATTAAATTGTGGAACAATAAATACTTTTAGAGCATTGAATGTTTTCATGGCATGATTGCCAAGATAAGATGTTTTGGTTTTGGGCCTATGGCTAAATATTTTATTTTATATAGATTTATATTTTGCTAGCATGAGATGTTTAGCTTATATATATTCATATATTTACATTGCATCTCATTTAATTTTGAAATTGTTCTAAATTATTTATCCTTAAGTATAACCTTGTGTTTATGATAACTAGTACTAAGTCATAATGATAAGATCAATGTGAGATTATTTTTCTTTTAATTATGGATCAAAAAGAAAATTAATCAGATAACTTAGATAAAATTAAGTCCTAACTCAATAAATTCATAATAGGATTATGAACACATTTAGTTAAGGAGTATTTTTATTGAGATAAAATATTTAAATTAAGATTGCTTAGAGCTAAATAACAATTGATTATCATATTGAATTTATAAGCGATGAATCACAAAGCATTCCGAACCGAGTTAATCGCAAGAACTAACTTTTGAGAGGATTTCATCCCAAAATTGATAATGAACTTATAATATGTAAGTACACATAAAAGTTATAAATATAACGCCCAAAAAGAAAGTAAATAAGTTTACTTGGCAAGATTTCCATACATGATAGAAATAGTGGGAGTTAATTACACTTTAAAGGTCAAGGGTCATGAAATTATGAAATCCAACAAATAAGATCCATGCACAAAGATTGATTTAATGGGATACATAAGGATGCATAATTCATGAGATAAATCCATTAAATACAAACCATTAGTAGGATGCATATTGATGCACTACTCATATAAGATGAGTCTACTAAATGATCCAACATGAATGATTGGATAATAATCTTTATTCAATAAATTCAAAATAATTGAATACATTAAATAAGATAACCATATTTTGTGCAAATCATAAGATTAGTGGGAGTAAGATAAGTTGCTCATTAAAAGTGTATAAAATACATTTATCAGTTTAAGAAAAATAAAATGGGACTAAAGAGTTAGAGCCTAAAAGGGGACTCAACAAAAGAATTTAGGATGATATGTAAAGAAGTTTAACATAGAGAGAATTCTAAATGTTAAAAGTGACATAAAGTCATGATTGAGCAGTTGTATTGGAATGGTTCCAAAACAAGAGATAATTGTATGATTATATCTATAATCGGATACAAATCTTTTGTTTAGGCTACAAAAGAAGAGATATTTGTGTTATTGGTTTTATGAACCAATAAATGATTCTAAGTTGTTAAAATAACAACAAGAGCCACAATAATAGAATCAAGGTTTCGTTGTGATCTAAATTAGTATTTCGATTATGACAATAAAGATTGTTAAACATATAATTTAGCATATTCCAAAATATTAGAATTTGAGTTGTCCTAGTAGAGACATAGTTGTTAAGCAAAAAAGTTCGATATTGGATTCGTTAGTAATTGACTCAAGTGCAAGTAGGAGATTGTTGGCATATGCCTTTTAGCAATTTGGATTAGTTAAGGAATATATATTGTCATTTAATGCATACTTAATCACACAATTATATGTGATAGAGGTTTTTCTTCATGTTAGTGCAATAATAAGGAATTATTAAATTCTAAATGGATGAAGCCCATGGAACATAAAGGCCTTGTAAGAGAATTGTAAAGTTGTTACAATTATGAGATAACTGTGCATCAAAGCCATATTCGTAAAATTAATCTTGGTGATTGTATTGTCAAGATAAGACATTGACAATGCTCAAAGACTGATACACGTTAAGCCTCTTTACTTGAGAAGTAAACAATTTATCTGATAGATTGAAATATATGAGATACTTGAGGATAACATGTGGATGCTTGTTAAAGAACAAGTTCATTGAACATGAAATGCTATGAGAACTCTATTTGGCATTTCACTCAAGTGTCTATGGAATATGTTATCATGTGATAGTCGTGCAACTAGTCCTCAAACTTAGTACACCAGGTCATCTTGTATAGGAAATGACATACTTTGATTTCGCCTCTACAGGTCTGGAGGCGACCAAATGCCTAAACAGGATATTTTTGGATATACCATGAAACATGTGAAGATGAATGAGTGGTCAAGAAAGGATTCATCACCCAAGTGATGTGAGGGGATTTATCTCACTTGTCTCAATTTTTGATTAACTTGTATAAAGTATTTGGCTAGAGTATGATGAATTTGAAGAAAATTAATTTCTTAAATTCATAAGGTCAGTCATAAATTATGAGAACTAATATAGAATATTATAAGTAGACACTGAGCTATGCTTTATAACATATCCAAGATAATAATGAAAGGATTGTATTGCACTCAGAGGTTTATCATTGAAAGGCTTTGTCAAATTCTTTAAATAACTCTTTAACATTTAGATGGTCATGATGTATTGTTAGATACCGTTCACGATCTATAAATATAAATTAATTATTAAATTAATATTTAATTAAGATTTATATTTATTACCAACATGTCAAAAGCTTAATAGGTCAATACATTAAATGACATGATTAGGATTAAATAAAAATAATCAATTAAGTTGGACTTAATTAGAATAAACCAAAATAAAGTGAGAAATTAAGTAAATTCACAAGGATTTAATTGAATTAAATACAACTATTGTATCTTGGGCTACAACTTAGTTTGGCTATATCAACATATTATGTTAGCCAACTAAAACTCTAAGCCTTCAACCGTTTCATAAAAATAAGAAAACCAAAATAGTTTTCTTTATCTTACAGAAATAAGATTTAGCAAGAACTTTTAGCCATTTTGTTTCAAAAACAAAACTTGTTAGTATAAGTAAAAATCCTATCTTGAAGAAGGTCTTACTCAATCACTGTGTGAATTACTGTTAGAGATCAAATACTTGGGTGACTAAAAATTTGACAAATCCTAAAAGTCAAAAAGCAAAGATTTTGACTACAAGATTTCACACCGATTTGTTCTCTGTTCGGATTTCTTCATCGCAAGTATTTTGGATTTAATTGACTCTTTATTACGATATCTAAAACAAAGTATGTAACTCTTAAAATTATGAATATTTATAATTTATTTAAAATTACATGAAAAATACAAACATTGATCCTGTGGATTTAGTTATTTCTTTGATTAACATCTAATTTCTTATTTTTCGATGCGTTATATTTTTAATTTCTTAAGTATTCTCCTATTTGAGCATGAAATCGAATCTTAGTAATCATGATTCTATTGATTTAACAAATTATAATAACCTCTATTTGAAATCCCAATAGTAAACTATTTAGCAAAAGAATAAACTCAAAGAAAAGTTTACTGAGTGTTATGCCAAAAGGGTTTTTCCACTTAAAATATTACCGATACAAATGATGTTCTTTGATTTCAAGTTAAAAGGGGCATATGAAAAACTAATATTGATCCCTAAAACTTCACTAGCCAACATGGAGGCAATCCAGATAACACAGAACCTAAGCATCTCAGCTCAAATTCAACATGAGAGCTTTAGCAATTCTGGCACAAGAATAAATTATATAATTTTCAACAAGTCAACTTCAGTCCTTCCAGGACAGCAATCAAATGCTTTCTAGGCTTAGTTCCACAAATTTTATGGTTGTTGAATGTGGAAAATCTTGAATGGTGTAACTGAACCTCCAATGGTAGTTTAAAGTCAAATCTGGCCTTACATGAATCTTATATTTTATGGTCGTCGAGGGTTTAGGTTCTGAAAGCTAACATGGAGAGCAAGGAAGAAAAGAGAAGGCATCCCGTGGTGAGATTATAAAACTGGTGTTTTGCTTCTATTAAACAAACAGAAATGCATAAAAATGAAAGGTTTATAAACTAGTAGAACAGAACAAGGTTTATTTTCCAAAACAGATTGGATAGAATTGATTGTAACAAGTCAAAGGATAGATTCATATAGATAGAAGAAAAAAAGCCATAGGAGAGGTTGAATGCTATAACTTTGTTTGGTTTGGCTGATATTTGACTCCCTAAACCTGGCTCCTTTAATCCAAATGACATTTGGTTTATAGTATATCCATTACATTATATTATGTGTGTGTGTAAGATTAAATTTTTGAGTCCCAAAAATGCAGAAAAATGTGCTCAATATCCACGTCCCATGAACAATTGCAAAAAATGTACACTTGAGCATGTTACTTGGTTATGCTCAGCAACCTAAGCTATGAATTTAACAAGTGTCTTAACATGGCTTCCCAAACAGGTGAATTGATATATGTAAATTAAACATAAATCACCTTTCAAATCCAACAAAGATGTCTATCAAAAAAGAATCTAACAAAGCATTCTGTTGTCCTCTCTACATTGAACAAAAATCAAATAAATAGTAGTTGGTTGACAAACAAAACTTTAGACACTTTTAAGGTTGTTCTCCAGAGTAAAAGCTTCTCAAACTTGTGGTGGTACTTGGACTAACAATCAGTGTATATACTGTCTCTGGATTCATTCATCTTGTTGACAAAAAATTGCATCAAAGTTCCTAACTGCCAGACAAAGATCAAAATAACAGATACATCTTTCAAGAAGGTACCATAAAAACAAAACCACATTCTACTATATTTGCTTGAAAATATTTTTAAAGTGTCACTAAAGTAACCTATTATTGCTATAAACTAGACAATCATGACGCCAACATCCACAACAGCTACAGGCCTGACAAGCCTATGACAAAGCAAAATGAGTTACCTAAGAACTTGGCAAAAGTCGACCATTGTACATCTTGTCGAGTAATTTCTGTGCATCAGGCCTCCTTAGAAGACCTTTATTATTTGGTAAACCAGTACCTAAACAAACAGGACAGACCAGTTTCCCCCGACCTGCTCACAGCAGCAACTAGTGATCAATTGGCAATTGTCATAAAAAATAGCATGAAGACACTTCAGAAAAGAAAATAACTAAATCAAAGAAACCTTTGTGAGAGTTTAGAATCTCAAGCTACATATTCAGTATATGCCTAAACATAAAACAGACCAATACTTTACCATGCAACTGCATTTATACTCTAAACAGAATTGGCCAATTACGAATTAACATATAACCACAGCATGCAGTTTTTGGAACCAACTTTTCTGCTGTAACAGTATATAGATCAGGGAAGGTGCATATTCAGCTCAATTATCGTCCAGCATCATAAGAAATACAATTCCAACTATTGACATGACTTCACATTTATAATTTACCATCATTTTGGAAAGAAAAAGATAATGGGACAATCTTTCGGAAGTTTAAAACTATCCCAAGGCAATCAACCATGATGTAGAATAATCTTCAGATTATTGCATGCACAGGACAAGCAGCATAGCAATTCAAAACAAGAAAAAAAATGCTAGCATTTATTTGGTATATATAGCAAATTTAGAAATAATACTAGTAGGAGAAGACTGCATATATACCATAACAGTTTGGACACTCAGTAAACTCATAAACATCTTTAGCACGTTTTCTGTTGAGAGCTTTCCATTTTCCTGTACCACCACACATATCACCTAAATAAAGAGCAAATTAACATCTTCTGAATCGGAAAGAGGATAAAAAATTGCACAACACTCTTAACAATGAACGTCGCAAGTTTCATAGTCTTTCATTGGAGCAGGAATTGAAGACCAAGTTATCATGTGAAAGAACAGAAGAGACAGCTCAATGTCATGAATGGTTATAAGAAGTAAGGTTTTGAGCCCTTTAAGCACTAAAAACTTAGTCAAAATCTTTGATTTAACAAGCACTATCCCTAAAAAGTCCATAGAATTTCAAAAAAGGCAAAAAAAAAGAAATGGACCCATGGCCTGCCATGTAGTAAGGATTATACATGACAACGCACAACTATTTCCCACAGGACAAATACCAAATAAGCCAGTCTAACAAATTTGTTAGCTGTCCATTATCTAATGCATTCAAATTGGTAAATGGTGCTAGGACTTTCACACTAGTTAAAAGTTATCTTTTGGTTATATGATGCAATCAGGTAGGAAGATAACCAAGAATTCATTAAAGTTTCGCATTTGGAAAAGGATAGTATAAGTAAAGCAGGGCAAAGGACAATCTCAAAGAAGATTACAAGATGCACATATGTGTGGTTCACTTGGTTAGACCATTTACCAGAGGAGTAGAATAAGTATGAAAGAAAATGCAGAAGAGACACTCACAAAGTACAGCACCACTTCCTCCACAATTCCGGCATACAGCTTTTTCTTTCTCATCCATAGCCATTGCATTTGCTAGAGAAACAGAGGTGCCAGCACTGCTGACCAAAGCAAGACTTGAACATAAACAAGTAAGACACAAACGCCGTGATGTTGATACTTGGGTTCCCTGCAGCCAAAAATGGACCCTAAAATTAAGAATAAAAAGTACTTTGCAAATTATGAAGTTTCAACCTAATCAATGCTAATCTGCAGTACAGAAAGGCTTTAGGACTCTTTGATTTTTGACATAAATGAGAGATACTGTTGTGACTTTGAGGAGTAATAACAAATTAGATATTGGAAGAGAAGAAGTGAAACCTTCTTCTGAGCAGGTTCTAAAGAATCATTTGAAACTCCTGGAGTGCAGCTCTCATTTTCTAAACGTGATTTTACCTGAACTCCAACTGACCTTGAGTTTACTGCTATTTAAAGCAAAGAAATACAATGGTTAAAATATTTGTTGCACCATGAAAAACACCACAAAAACAGAAATACATGCTTTGGCAGCAACAGGTGAAACACCTCAAAGTCAGAGCTCACCAGAAAATCCAATATGAATGGATAAATCCAGCTTGTTTCCCTTCAAATAAATCATATTACATGATCATTGAGTTTAATGCAAAATGTGCATATTATGAAATTACTTTCACATTCAGTCCCATTATCACTTGCAAAAATGGAGCCACTTTCACATCCACACTCAATCATTGAAATTTTACATGATCATTCATGCAAAACCATTAGGAAGCATCCCAATTCATTGAAAAATTATCTGTGCCCCAAAGTTATTTCATGAATTTTTTTGAGAAATATGGCTTAGATTCAAGATTCTAATGCTTGAGTAACTTACATGAATTCAAGATTCATCACATCACATAAATAAGAAGCGAAGAAAACATTGTAAAGGGCCACCTTGAATTCCCCTTAAAGGAAATGATAAGTAACGCAGAATTCGAAACAAGCCATAGCTCCAATGGGTATGTATTTGTCTATTTCTCATACGTAACGAATAGTAAAATATAAAGACAGAGAGAACTTACAGTGTGCTGGGGAGGGTTTCGAGGTGAAAGAGAGGCGTTGTGGGATTGCAGAAAGATGAGGTGAAGAGTAAGCCATAACTTAACTAAACTCTTCTCTTTGCTCTTCCTTTCCTGTCGAATTTAACGAGTGAAAAATCGATAGAATATACTAACGTAACATGTGGAGGCAGATAGCTCGAATGCCATATCCCCTGTTTCCCACATCTGCTTGCTTCGGCTTTCTGTATTGGAATCAAAAAGATGTCGGCTCAGCTCACCATTGGATGTGGATTTCGGGCCCATTTACAAGGACGGCCTAACCACTTGGTAAGCCGTGGTGGGACTGCCCGCTTGGTTTACCAATGCCCATGCTGCTCAACCCCAAATAACTATTTCAATTTTCTTTTTTCCTTTATTTCTTTTTTTGGATGGATCCATCTTTTACTATGGTGCATCTTAAAATTAATCTTACGGTCTAGTGAGCTTAAGTGTAATGGGTTTCTCATCAATAAAAGAGAGATGAATTTTGAGTTTATAAATAAGAATTTATTTTATCTGATAGACATATTTTTTGAGTAAAAATATGAATATATATAACAAGTAGTATTAAAATCTACTCAATTCTTCACTAATATGAAACTTTAAGGTCAAGATGGTTTCGGACCAAAGTGGATCTCTCTCCTCTATAGATGAAGAAGCCAATGCAATGAAAGCGTTACACAATTAGGTAGGATACAATGTCTTAGATTTCATATCAATGAGAGATGGGATAGGTTTTAAATTTATAATAAGAGTTTCTTCCATCTAATAGTTATGTTTCTTGGGTCAAAAATGTAGGTTCTTGACATAAGGATTATCTAAAACTTTATCATTTAAACAAAAAGGTAAAATATACTGATCTTTTAAGTTTTAACCATAATTACACGTGGGTCTATTAGTTTTCAAAATAGATAATCTATCAAAAAAATATTTTCCCTGAACACATAAGTCCTATTTGTTAATCAAAGGTCAAGGTTTCCGTTAGTTTGATAAAGTTGTAATATTTTTAAAATAATTAATTTTTATTAATTTTAAAAATTACCACTACATAAACTATAATTTTTCATTTAAAAATTTTTCTCTTTTTCAAAAAAAAAATTCTCTTAACCCAACCACCCCACGTTCGACAATGCTCCCCTTGGGACCAACAAATTGACACTTCGAAAGGAGCACCAGATGGCAAGTAATGATTTAGTGCCCCTTTAAGAAGCACAATCAAGGTTCCCTTGGGTGCTCTTTGGGGAGCACGGTCAGAGCTTGCACTCCCGTAAGGAGATTCGATCGGATTTGATGTTCCAGGCTAGATGCGGTCGCAAGGTGGTTGGCCAATGTAAGGAAGTATCGTCGATCAACCTAAAAGAAAAGAAAAGAGTAAAAAAAAAAAGAAAGGTATTTTAGATATTACATGTTTATCCATTAATACCGTTTACACATTTAAGGCAAGTTGTTCATTTTGAAAACTAATAGACTCGCGTGAAATTATGATAAAAACTTAAGAGAGTCAAAATATTTTACCTAAAAAAACCTATAATTAAGGTAATAACATATTAATATTGAATTAAAATCAACTATTTTATAAACTTATTGATATTATAATAAAAAATTATATATTCAAGTTACAATTATTTTATAAGTAAACTCCACCCACAGTTGTGGTTATAATTTTTTTTGCATAATACCTTGTGATTTATTTTTCCTGATTAACACATTGTGAATAAATTTTGTTTTTGTTAGTTTTACTTAATCAAATTATCAAAATATTCTCACTTCAAAAATTATTCTGTTTGTTTATATTTAAAAGTAGTTTTATAATTTTACTAAATAAAATTATTAATTCAACCCCTTATGGAAATATAACTTGTCAAGAGACTACCTGAAAAAAAATCACAAAATGTTATGCTGGTAGATGTTAAAACCATACGAGATACCAATGAACTAAGACAGGTGTAGTATACCTAGCAGGACGTTACCTGGTTGGACCCTTGATCACACTTATGTGGGCTATGTTACGTTGGCCGGGCACGCTATAATGCCAAGTTCATCCCTATGATCGCCCCATGATCACAAGCTTGATATGTCAGTTTGCTTTCATAGTTACCATTCTACTTTAATATATACTAATATATCATTTCAATAATAGGTTTTAGAATCACAACATAAATCATATTAATTCAATTTAAAAATTATCAAAATAACAAATAAATTTATAATAAATATGCAAAATAATATATGTGTGTGTGTGTGTGTGTGTGTGTGTGTATATATATATATATATATATATATATATGAATGTAATTTTACTTTCTTATAATCAAGGATTTGAATTTATTTTATTTTTTAAAATTTAATTTTAACATAATAATTTAAAAAACTCATTAATTATTTAAGAAAATTCATATATATTTTTATTTTTCAATTACATTCAATCAAGTCTCGGTGCTTTCTTTTTTAATCAAATAAGCTCCTCTAATTGACAGTTGACTAATTATTATTAGTCAAAATATCATGTATCATTTTATACCCATGTGATGCTGGCATGAAAAGTGAAAAAGCTACATGGTCATGCAATCATACTACATCAACATGCCATGTCATTATCCATTATGACATATTAACATGTCATATAAGTGCCATATGATATAAAATTACAATTGACATTTTGATAAATAACAATTTGTTAAACGTTAGTTATAATGGCCTATTTGATCCCAAATATAAGTATAAGAACTTGATCGATAGCAATAAAAGAAAAATGGCTTATTTGAAATAGTTCAAAGGATGTTTTAGATATTAACCTTTAATTTTCTTATATGTAACTATAAAAAAAATATTAATATTTGATATACTAATAATGTATAACTTCTATATATTGTCAGTCTACCAAATGTTGCCACCTCGTCAATGAGGTAAAAAACAAAACTAAGAAGGACTTAATAATAAATATAAAAACTTTTAATAATTAATTAAATAAAAAAATATTTCCATTTTCCCTAAATCTTTTTCATGTTCCTTTCTTCTTGTTCAACAAGCATTCAAATTATTTTCTTGTTCTTCTTCTTAGTTTTCTTTTTAAATTCAGTTTTAGGGTTTATGTTTTAGATTCGTCTCTCTTGTTCTTCATCTCGCAATGGTGCAATCAAGTCCTTTCATTTTACCAATTTCAATCTCTCAATCATATATTTTTTTAAAAAATACAAATCCGAGGTTAAAAGATCTCGAAAAAGCAAAACCCAAAATAAAGGTTAGGACTCGAAGACAAAGTAGATACTGACCCAAATCCCATTACTAATGACAAACGCAACCACAAAGATGGAGAGACATAGACTCAGAGGCTGAAATAGGAGTACAAGGCAAGACTCAGAATTCAAGTTCGATCTCCAGTTTGATATCCTCATTACTTATCTAGCCATTACTCTTGAAATTAATTACCTGAACTCGATGACAAGATTCAATAGATGTATAAAGGAGGGAAGATTTATTTGATTATGCATTTCAAGCCACTTTGGACAAAAAATTGGTATGTTGAAGTTTAGGTTTTCATTTTATTTGTTAATGTTGGTGGTTTGAATTTGCTCAAATCTTTTCTCACTACTCAATTCTAAGGGCTTGTGACTAGCGCAAGGACCTATGTGGATATAACCCACTAAGCCTAAGCAACCCTTAACTAACAATGCATGGGCTTATCATCTATCGCATTCATATACAATTCTATTCACATAATAGAATTCATTAGCAAATCATCAAGAACACATCATTATGGGACTTCTCAATGTAACATGGGGTTTTTATTTCATTTCATATTAATATTCACAATACATATATCAATAATGGTCCGACATGCATCCTGTGCCATTATCACCTATGGTCTTTTCACCATTATATCAACATTTATATGCACCTATTTTCGAGGCTCAACACAATATTCACAATGATAAACAAATATGAGTATATCAACATTTATTTACATAACCAAGAATTATTCATGTATCAACAGTATAAGAGTTGACTCAACACACTGCAGAACGTATTGACACTGAAAAGTCAAAAGAAAGGCACTACTGCACCTACCAAATAAAAGTTAAGCTACTATTTCATAAAACGCCTAGTCTAGCAAACTACTAATCTATGAAAAAAAAAAAGACAAGGGAAAATAGCAAATGAGTCACAAAGACACCGTAAGTGAATATATAAATGGGACAAGCTAAGGAGAAGAGTTTTAGCTCAAAACATCAATTATCATAAACATGCACTTATGTATAATCATAGCTTTCTCATTCAATTCTTGATGTTAGAATGTTAACTTAAAGGAGACAAATTTAAGGAAGGTGAATTGAAGGTTTTCAAAATTCTTGCAAAATCGAAAAGTCGAGTATTTTTAAAACAAGTAAGAATGTAAAACCTTCTTTGAAACTAGTGAACTAAAGTTGTAGCAACTCTCTTTGAAGGATTTTAAAAACAATTTTAAGAACTAATAACAATGAAAACAATTTAAGAGAGTGAAGAAAGAACACAAGGATTTTTATAGAAGTTTGACTTCTTTGCTTACGTCTTCACTTTTAGCTTGCTAAAGAGTTTAGAATCCACTATCTCAAAAAGCTATTTTATGACAAAGCATAACCCTCAAAATCAATATTTTCAAGACTTAGACTCAACCTTTACGATAATCTTTTTCAAGCTTAAACTAAACTCCTTTACCTTTCCACTTGGTTAAGGTATAACCATTCACAAATAATTCCTTTTGAATGTTAAGGAAAAACCTTTATAATGTAATACAAAGATAACAAAGAACAAACTCAATTACCTCCAAAAGGCTGAATGATGCAATGAATACAACGAAGGAGTAAAGGTTTTTAAGAAAAATAAGAAAGTTCAAAGATCAAGTAGCTCAATGAAAAAACACTTTGATTTTGAGAGTGATTTTTTGAGAAATCTTGAGTTGGAAGTTTCACTCTTGCTTGAAGATCTTTCTATTAGTATTCTCTCTCTTGGAAAACATGCCATAGATCTCTATTTCTAGGTAAGTGTCCTAAAATAGTTGTTTAGAGACTTGTGCTTAAAAAAGTAACTGTTATGCATGTCTTTTTCTGGCTTGTTTGAGTTGAGGTCTCAATACCTTCGAAGTATGTCTCAATACCTTATTTCCTGAGTCAACTAAAGTCTTGATACCTCTCTTGCATGTCTCGATACCTGGTTCATCCTTGGCATTCTCAAACTAAAGGATGTCTCAATACATTGTGGCTAGGTTTAGATACATTTGATGTTACTTTATGGAATTTCAAGTCTAGAGTGGATGTCTCGATACTTTAAAGGTAGGTTTCAATATATTGGCACATGTTCTTTAGAAAGTTAAAGTCTGGTAATAATGTCTCGATACCTTGGAGCCACGTCTCGATAAGTTTGGACTTGCTCTCTGGAAATTAAAGTCTGGAGGTGAAGTCTCAATACATTGAAGGCAGGTCTTGATACTTTGACACTTGCTCTCTAGAAATCCAGACTTCTGAGATGATGTCTTGATACTTTAAGGCTAAGTCTGGATACATTCAACACTTGTTTTCTAGAATTTAAAGCTTCAAAAGCGTTGTCTCGATACCTATGTGAAATGTCTCGAGACTTCGGATTCTTGAATTTATTTCTAAGGCATTTTAAGTTAGATGTCTCAATACCTTAGTGTTGTGAGACAATTTCTAGGGCATTTGAAGCTTCAAACACTTAGCCATATTTCTTGTAAATGCTTAAGGGGTTTTTTGGGCTTTCAATACACTTAAAAACTTATATTTTGATCATTTGATTTTGTCATTTCAAAAAAAGATCAATTGTAAAGTTAACACTTGAAAACAAGATGATTGTAAAACTAAAAACATTTTTTCATATCAAATATCACATTTCATAAACTCATTGATGAAATAATAGATTGAGCATGTATAAAATCATCTATGATGAAAAACATGGATGTTAAACTTTACTGGGGTATTAGATCCCTTGCATGGGTTAATACCATAATCTTAATTCCGTTGCTTAAGCACATAAAGATTTGTACTCAAATCATATGGGATTTTATTCTAGAATCTACCACGTACACATATGTATGCAAACCGTGAGATATCAAGAAATGACATATTAGTATTCCATCGTCTCGATAGCATTAAACACAATTTATATAGGAGTGCTTAGGCACATATCAACTCAAGTGTCCTTTAATTGAAACAAATACTGTGGACTAGAGCCCTTCTTCTACACTCCATTGCCACATATAATATAACATGATATAGGACTTGGGCCTGTTGGTCCCTAATAAATGTGTTAGAGGGGGGTGAATAACACTTTTTGGCTCTCACTAAACTTGATTT
>NW_018397257.1:3128478-3128634 GCF_002168275.2 Theobroma umbraticum | reverse complement strand
GCAAGTAGAAGGTCTATGATGAGAAGTTCAATACAAGATAAACGAATGATTTAACAAAGAATGAAAATAAAAAATAAAATAGAGCAGATAATACACTATCAATTAAAATTTCACTATGCAAGTATACGTATCGAATAGATAGTATATTAGCAAGCA
>NW_018397257.1:3128076-3128378 GCF_002168275.2 Theobroma umbraticum | reverse complement strand
GTAGAGGGTGTAATGGCATTTTCAAATGAGAATATCAGACTTGAGGACAACACTGCAACGTTGGAGGGTGACACTACGACATTCGAGGATAATACTACATCTAATGAGGGAAATGAGAATTTGTTCCCTGCAGGTGAAGATAGATTTGATGACAATTCAAATGATGGGCCTGATGATAGTTCAGACGATGATTGGCTTTAAGATAGTGACATTCCAATTAGCAATAATGTCGAAGGTGAAACGGAACCTATTAGAGGTGTTGATGTAAGGGATGTATGTTGTGATGACCCCATATACAATAA
>NW_018397257.1:3127824-3128066 GCF_002168275.2 Theobroma umbraticum | reverse complement strand
GGTGAGAACGGGATTCGTTCCCCTGATACATTGCTAGATGACAATTATCAGGATACGAAAAATGGAGGGATATGTCGTACGTGGGTAATTCTAGGTGTAGAGAGGTTCTCCTTTCAAATAGTTACCACTAAGGAGTCGAGATGTGCTAATGATTGTGTATACAAAGGAAGAATGTTTTCTTCAAAGGCCGAGTTGAAACGAGCTCTGAACATATTCGCTCTAAAAGAGCATTTTGGGATAAG
>NW_018397257.1:3127357-3127491 GCF_002168275.2 Theobroma umbraticum | reverse complement strand
TGCAGTGGGGATTGGAATGCTTGTATGGTAAGGCATGGCAAGCGAAGGAGTATGAGAAAATGCTTGTTTTCAGTCCCCTAGAGGAGTCATTTCAACTATTACCCTCGTACTTTTATATGTTGGAAAAAGAAAAT
>NW_018397257.1:3127162-3127257 GCF_002168275.2 Theobroma umbraticum | reverse complement strand
ATCCATTCCATAATCAACAGTCATTAACAATCCATCAAACACAAAAGCATAACAAAAATAAGTTCAACATTCAGATATCATCAACAATCCATCAG
>NW_018397257.1:3126759-3127085 GCF_002168275.2 Theobroma umbraticum | reverse complement strand
ACCTTCTCTCCTAAAATAACTTCTACTCTGACCTACTATCTCCCCTTTTTTGCCATCAACAAAATAAGGATAGATCTAAGAAGAGTCTGAGGGGGTTGATACATCTATTTCAAAAAAGATATTAAGGGGTTCAAGAGATGTTTGAGGTGAGGATTTCTGTGATGGAGAGTCAGAGGAATATGTGTCTGAGACTTGGAGTGGATCCTGAGTAGAAGACTTGATTGGAGGTTTGGCTTTTTGAACTAATTTGGAAAAAAATTCTCCTCTTAAGAAACTTAGTCTTGGTTGCCATAGTCTTTCTGCCTTTGCCAGTAGGTTTAGTTTTA
>NW_018397257.1:3125944-3126749 GCF_002168275.2 Theobroma umbraticum | reverse complement strand
ATACAACAGCTTTCCCTTTTTCTATCCTAGTTTGATCATTTTTTCTTATAGTATGGACAGATTCAGGGGATGCTTTTGCAGCTACTGGTTTTTGTGCTTTGCTTTTTGCTGCTTTCTTTTTAGCTTAGTCTTCCCTTACCATTTGTTGAAAGACATCCATGACTAAACCTTCCTCAGAGTTTAGTGGGGAGGAGTCAACTTCTTGTGTTTCCTCATGGAGTTGAAATCTAATCACTTTTGTATTTGCATTATCTTTTTCTTCAATTTCAAGTTCAAGAGTGTATAGTTTCCTTGCTGGACTAGATTCTGGTTCATTGCCTTCAACTCGAAATATAGGATTTTCAGCAGTTTGTGCTGCTGATGTATCTTCGGTTGCAAGATTAGAAAATGCTTTTCTTTTTTTTATCAAATTTCTCATTTTTACAAAATTTTTTTTCAATTTTCCTGATTCTCTCAAATTGATCAGTGAGTTTTCCATCTATCCTCATCAGTATGCTCAGAATCATCTCATTCGAAATCTGTGGGGGAGTTGTTGTTACTTGAGCAAGAGTGGCTTGCTCATCTCTCTAAGCATCCTTGGAAGTTTTGACAAATTTTTCTCCACACAACTTGTAACCCATCTTAGACAAGCTTCCCAAATAAATAACCTGATCTCTGCTCTTTACCTGATCCATCTCATATTTGGAACTCTAGATCCATTTCTTCTTTGCTAAAGAAGTAATTATATTTCTATAAGGTAAATGTATTTTGTCAACTCAACAAGTTCCTTTCATCTTTTCTATCATGAATCTTCCTAAATTAAGAG
>NW_018397257.1:3125835-3125934 GCF_002168275.2 Theobroma umbraticum | reverse complement strand
AAATGCAAACTACATCATCCACATATCCTGTAGACTCATATAGCTAAAGCTGCCACCTCTTTCATGAACTGTTGAAGCTATGAAGTAGTGCAATATCCT
>NW_018397257.1:3125710-3125825 GCF_002168275.2 Theobroma umbraticum | reverse complement strand
CTTTTAATAAAACTTGCATAGCTTTTAACCGAATATCTTTCAGTTTTTCTAGTGATTACTTCCCATAAGGTTGATGGATCATAATCTTATGAGATTTCATAGCTTCCCTCATTAC
>NW_018397257.1:3125142-3125700 GCF_002168275.2 Theobroma umbraticum | reverse complement strand
CAGCAATTCTCCCAGATCAAAGGTAGTAACCACAAACTCTTTTTCATTCAAAAACACATTTAGACCATCATTTACAAAATCCTTAGGGTTATCTAGTTCATTTTCATCCTGTGTAATAGCAGCATAAAATTCTTTTACTAGACTAGCACTATAGCTTCTGTTCTTAAAAACACTCAATTTCTTCATGTTTATTTCTTCAAAATATTCTAATAATCTTTCTTTAATGTCTGAAACTTCATCAAAGCTGTCCCAGTCAATGAATTTCCCGCATGAGATAGAAGCATTTTTAATTTTCCTAAACCTATCTTCATGAATCTTATTTCTGAATTTCAAGGATGAAAAGTTACCTTTTGCAGAGAATTTTCCTTTGTGCTTTTTTTCCTTTGATTTCTATTCTTTTTCTCTCTATTTTTTCATAGTTTTTCAGTCACTAAAGCAGACTCATTTTTCTTCTTCGTCTTTTATATTTAAGGCAATGGGCTTTCTTCCATTGGTCATCTGCCCTTCTTCTTTTCCGAGAAATCTTTAGTTATGGAGGTTTTTGCCATTGATTTTGTT
>NW_018397257.1:3124661-3125132 GCF_002168275.2 Theobroma umbraticum | reverse complement strand
TTAGGGTTTGAAAAGTTTGGGAAGAAAAGGTTTTGGTTTTAAGAAGTTGGTTTTAGATGAGGGAGAATAAGGAGAGAATGATTTGAGAAAGATTATTGAAAAAAAAAAATATCGTCAGACTCCCTCTTTTAAATGTGGTCAGTTTTTCTCTATCTCAAAATTGAAAGTTTGCCTTTTATTTCATTTTCAATTAATGGATTTTTCCTTTTCTTTTTCATCACACGAATACCTGCTTTTATTTCTATAAATTTTATTATTTTAT
This sequence comes from Theobroma umbraticum, assembly GCF_002168275.2. Lineage (NCBI taxonomy): Eukaryota > Viridiplantae > Streptophyta > Magnoliopsida > Malvales > Malvaceae > Theobroma > Theobroma umbraticum. The sequence goes on along the minus strand of NW_018397257.1, from coordinate 3,124,870 downwards.
TTGAGCTTTTTAAATGATCAAGTTTTATAGTTATTTGATTGTGTCTTTCATTAACAGAAACAGAATGCTCTTAGTTGATTAAGTGATGCTCTTAATCAACTATGTATACACTGTCTTATTAAAGAAATGCTCAAAAATTTCTCAAAGCTCTTGAACACTAGCCATTCCTAGATTTTTCCTAATTTCATAGAATCTTTCCTCATTTAAGG
>NW_018397257.1:3123970-3124651 GCF_002168275.2 Theobroma umbraticum | reverse complement strand
TATATCAGCTAATTGATGCAAGGTGTTGATAAACACAATCTTAATGTCTCCCTTCAGCACATGGTTTCTAACAAAATGATGTCTAATCTCAATGTGCTTTATTCTTAAGTGCTGAACTGGATTTTTGGAGATATTAATTGCACTTTTGTTATCACAAAATATTGGTACATTTTGCATAGTCACTCTAAAATCTTTTAATTGTTGTTTAAGCCATAAAATTTGAGCACAACAACTACATAAGGAAATATATTCAGCTTTAGCTGTGGAAAGTGCAACAAAGTTTTGTTTGTTACTTAACCAGGAAATAAGCATATATCCTAAAAACTGACATGTACCGCTAATGCTCTTTCTATCTATTTTACTTCCAGCAAAGTCTGCATCCTAATAACTAATGAGATTAAGAGATATTCCTCTAGAATACCATAATCTTAAATTTTGTGTGTCTAAAGGTACCTAAAGATTCTTTTTACTGTAGTTAAGTATGACTCTTTAAGTTGAGATTGAAACCATGCACACAAGCATACACTAAATTGAATATCTGGTCTGCTAGCAATTAAATAAAGGAAAGATTCAATCATACCTCTATAAAGTTTTTGATCAACAGTTTTTCCTTTCTCATCTGCATTAAGCTTGATAGAGGGACTCATTGGTGTGCTGATTGATTTCAGCTTCAGCATATCA
>NW_018397257.1:3123774-3123960 GCF_002168275.2 Theobroma umbraticum | reverse complement strand
GCATGTCTTTAATGTATCTTTCTTGACTAATGAAGATGCCCTCCTTGATTTGTTTGATTTGAAGGCCAAGAAAGAATTTCAGTTCACTCATCATACTCATTTCGAATTCTCCCTACATTTCTTCAGCAAAGTTCTTGTGCAAAGCCTTATTAATAGCACCAAATACAATATCATCCACATAAATTT
>NW_018397257.1:3123645-3123764 GCF_002168275.2 Theobroma umbraticum | reverse complement strand
TAAATCATTCAAGCATTTCTTAATAAACAATGTTGTATTAATACTTCCTCTAATATACCCTTTTTCAACTAAAAACTTTGAGTCTTTCATACCAATCTCTTAGAGCTTGTTTTAGTCCA
>NW_018397257.1:3123517-3123635 GCF_002168275.2 Theobroma umbraticum | reverse complement strand
TATGTAATTTGAAAACATAATCACGTTTTTCAAAGTCCTAAAATCTAGGGTGCTGTTTGACATAAACTTCTTTTTGAATAAGCTCATTTAAAAATGCACTTTTTACATCCATTTGAAA
>NW_018397257.1:3122851-3123507 GCF_002168275.2 Theobroma umbraticum | reverse complement strand
TTCATGAAACATGCAAATGCAAGCAATAATCTTACGACTTCTATCCTAGCAACATGAGCAAATGTTTTATCATAATCAATGTCTTCTTCTTGATTATATCCTTGAGCCACTAGCCTAGCTTTGCTTCTAATAATATTACCTTGCTCATCTACCTTGTTTCTGAACACCCACTTTATGCCAACAATTGGGTGATTTAATGGTCTAGAAACTAGTGTCTACACATGATTTTTTTTTTAAATTGTTCAAGCTCTTCTTAAATAGCCAAAATCTAGCTATCTTTATTTTCTGCCTCTTCAAAGCTTTTAGGCTCAATTTGTGAGATGAAAGCTGAGAATTCACATGTTTCTCTAATTCCTTTTCTGGTTTTAACACTATGTGAAAGATCACTAATGATCTGTTCATGTGAATGATCTTTGATAAATGTCCAGCTTTTTGGAAGATCAATGTGTTGACCTTCAATTCTTTGTAGAGTTTTTAAGCGTGGAGGTTCTGCTTATTTTCCAAGTGAATTTTCTTCACTGTTTTTCTTATTTTCTAAGATCATTTCTTCCATTTGTCTTTCAAAGTCCTCTACATCATTTTCATTAACAAAAGTTTCCTTTTGCAAGGTATTAGATTCATCAAAAATTACATGGATAGATTCTTCAATTGTTAAA
>NW_018397257.1:3121978-3122841 GCF_002168275.2 Theobroma umbraticum | reverse complement strand
TAAAAACTCTATAAGCTTTTGAGTTCAAAGCATATCCTAGAAATATTACTTCATCACTCTTAGCATCAAACTTTCCAAGAGAATGTTTTCCATTATTCAATACAAAACATTTGCAACCAAAGCTCTTAAAAGGAGAAATATTTGATTTTCTACCTTTGAACAATTCATATGGGGTTTTTGATATTATGACCCTTATTGATACTCTATTAAGAATGTATGCAGCTATATTGATAGCTTCTGCCCAAAAGTATTTTGGTAGATTATTTTCACAAAGCATAGTTCGAGCCATTTCTTTTAAGGTTCAATTTTTTCTTTCTACAACCGCATTTTGTTGAGGTGTTCTAGGTGCAGAGAAGTTGTGATCTAACCTCTTTTCATTACAAAATTTTAAAAATCATCTCCTTCAAACTCTCCTCCATGATCACTTCAAATATTAACAATGACAAGTCTTTTTTTATTTTAGACCCTCTTTTAATGACTTACAAATGCAAGTAGAGCATCATTTTTATGAGTAAGGAAGTAGATCCAAATGTACCTAGAGTAATCATCAACTATCACAAAGCCATAAGATTGTCCTCATAAGTTAGCTGTGTTTATTGGACTAAATAAATCAATGTGCAACAACTCAAGAAGTCTAGAGGTTGAAACCATCTTCTTGCTTTTGAAGGATGATCTAACATGTTTACCTAATTGACAAGCATCGCATATCTGATCATTCTCAAATCTAAGTTCAGGCAATCTTATAACCAAATTCTTTCTCATTAATTTTGAAATGGTATGCACGCTTACATGTCCAAGCCTCCTATGCCATAACTAGCTATCATTTCCATCATTTGCTATAAGACATGTTTCATAATTAAGTT
>NW_018397257.1:3121865-3121968 GCF_002168275.2 Theobroma umbraticum | reverse complement strand
AAGAAATATAACATACATATTCTTGATTTTTTTCCTATGAATAAAACTTTATTGGTACTAATGTCTATCACTTCACATTTATATGAATCAAAATATACCTTAA
>NW_018397257.1:3121208-3121765 GCF_002168275.2 Theobroma umbraticum | reverse complement strand
AGAACTCTTACTAATAGTTCTTATACCATGAATTCTTCCTTTTGAGTCATGTTCAAATGATACAGTACCTCCCTTTTTCTTGTCCAACTGAGTAAACAACATTTTATTTTTAGTCATGTGTCTTGAGCAGCCATTGTCCATGTACCATGGTTACTTCTCTTTCAGTTGAGCTCTTGAACTTATGTCTTTTCAATTAGACTTAACCTGCAAGACAAATTTTCAATTTTTCTTAACAAGTACCCATACCTTGATAGGTCTTTGAAGGTTAGTTGCTACATAGAATCCTTTTGGAAACTAAATACTTTTTATTTTCTGCATGCTTCTATTTCTATAATAGTTATAAGATAAGTGACCAAGTTTGTCACAAATATAACACTCAAGGGAAACATTAACAGAACTTTTCTTGAAATATGTGTTTCTTCTTAATGTTTCATTTCTTGCATTCTTAAGAGCAATATTTTCATCAATATCTTTTTGCAAAGCTTTAGTCCTATTTTTCAATTCCAATTTCAGAATTTTATAATCTGTTTTTAAGTGTTCAAGTTCAGTTTGAAGTA
>NW_018397257.1:3120825-3121198 GCF_002168275.2 Theobroma umbraticum | reverse complement strand
TTCAAAAACAAAGCAGAAATCATATTTTATCATTTCTAAATCATTCCCAAGAGATGAAGTCTTTTTTTTCAAAGCCTTGTATTTTTATGCAAGTTTTTCAAACTCATCATAAAGACATTCATATTCATCTTGAAGTTCATCAATAGAAACATCACAAGAAGCAGAACATACCTCTGATTCATCATCTTTTGCCATCAGACATAAATTTACTCTTTTTTCCACTTTTTCTTCTTTAGCATCTGAGCTTGAAGCATCACTGTCTAACCAGGTTGTATCCACCATTGCTTTCTTCAATTTTCTATTTTTCTTGAGAGTTTCTTTCTTCAACAAGGGGTATTCTGACTTGAAGTGTCCAAGCTTCTTGCATTCAAAG
>NW_018397257.1:3120281-3120815 GCF_002168275.2 Theobroma umbraticum | reverse complement strand
CTTCTTTCTTGTTGGATTCATTTTTATTTTTAGTTCTCCATGAAGAACCTTGATCTCTTTTATACCTATTCTTAGCCAATCTTCTATCTCTTTGTCGCATAAGCTTTTTGAATCTTCTTGCAACCATAGCCAATTCTTCATCATCATCACAAGATAAATTGTCTAATTCTTCTTCAAGAATGTTTGTTTTTCTTCTTTTCTTTGGCTTCTCTCTTGTCTTTGTCTTCCTCTTTTTTAAGTTTCAGCTCATGAGTGAGAAGAAACCCACAAATTTCATCAAGGGTGATGACATTTAAGTCCTTGGCTTCACGAATAGTAATCATTTTTGGCTTTTAATTTTTTAGTAGGTTTCTAAGTAGTCTTTTGACAATTTCATGTTCAAGAATTAGTTTGCCTAGCTGACTATGTTTATTGGTTATGTTTGTGAACCTATCAAGCATGATGGTGATATCTTCACCAGTTTCTATTTTAAACATCTCATAGTTGCGAGTTAGGAGAGCTATTTTGGACTCCTTAACTTGAGAAGTCCCTTCA
>NW_018397257.1:3103055-3120271 GCF_002168275.2 Theobroma umbraticum | reverse complement strand
TAAGTTTGTCCCATACTTGTTTAGCTGTGGTACAGCTTGACACTTTATTAAACTCAGTGGGAGTTAGGGCACAATGTAAAGTATTTATTGCCTTAAAGTTTGTCTGAACCTTTTTGGTTTCAGCTTTAGTGCATTCAGCCCTTGGCTTAGAAATAATTTCATTTGTCACTACATTTATGGTTGAGGGAATAAAAGGTCCATCAATGATGACATCCCATATTTCATAATCTATTTCCCTTATATAAATTGACATTCTAGTGCTCTAATAGGGGTAGTTCGATCCATCAAACAAAGGTAGTCTGTTTGTGGATTGTCTCTCAATAACTATAGATTTTTGAAGAGCCATTTGGATCTCCCTTAGGATGTTAAGCCTTGAGAATGAGGAACTTGGCTTTGATACCACTTGTTGGTCCCAAATAAATGTGCTAGAATGAGGTGAATAGCACTTTTTGGCTCTCACTAAATTTGATTTCTAATTGGGAGCAAGTAGAAGGTCTATGATGAGAAGTTCGATGCAAGATAAAGGAATGATTTAACAAAAAATAAAATAGAGCAGATAATACACAAAGATTTATAGTGGTTCGATCAATGACCTACATCCACTACCTTGATTATTCAACTAAAGATTTTTCAAACCAAATCACTATACATGTTGAAATTCCTAAGCTTCCACCAAGCTTTTACAATGGCTTTTCATAGGCTCAGCCACAACCCTTAACAATGGTTTTTTTTTAGATCAATTAAAACTCAAAGCTAACTTTTTTAGGCTGAGTTAGAATCTATACACTCAATCAAGCTAACCCAAGCTTGATTAATCCCTTTAGAGTGATTCACACACTCTAAGTAATCAAGGAGAAAAGAAATAAAGAAGTACCTATGATCCCTAATCTGATCTAAATGGTACAAACTGAAGTGCTTAACTCTATTACAAAGATTGGAGTGAAGTGCAGAAAGTATACAAAAAGTTTTTGCTATTTTTGAGCTCTTTTTGAACTTGGAAGCTTTCAAAAACTAATTCATAGCCTTTAAAAGTGCTTTTTATACTTGAAATATTAACTCTGATGGCTGTTAGGCAGATTCTGACTATTGAAAACAGTTTGGAGATAATTCTAGTCGTTAATCTGTCTTTTAACATTGAATTCAAACTTTTAAACAGAATGCTCTTAGTCGACTAATATTGCTATTTAGTCGATTAAGTTGCCTTTGACTCTGAACCTAGTTTCTGGCAGTAGGTTCTTAGTCGACTAACAAAACTTTTTAGTCGATTAAGTTGTTTCTGTCTCTAAACCCAGTTTCTAGCAGTAACGTCTTAGTCGACTAACAAAACTTCTTACTCGATTAAGTGTTCTCTGTCTCTCAGTTTGCCTGAACCCACTAACTTCTCTTTTGAGTTTTATCTAATCAACTCCCTAGATTATCCAACTAAGAGGCTTCTGTTTTATTGCTCAATTGTAGCTCTTCATTTTTATGAGTTTTGATATTTGCTTTTGAATGATTAATATATTATTTAACATTTAATTTTTGTCCTGCACACTCAAGTAGAAAAGTTAGACATAGAAAAATGAAAATGTTTTATTATCATCAAAAACTAATGGAGCCAATAAGGCCCTCATTCTACACTTGTATAATGTCTAAATCATACATGCCTTGATGGTTTGGGGCCCTCTGTCTACACTCGTACGCCATCTCTAATGGTAATATCGAAATGGTCTAAAGCCTTTTGCTTCTGCTATATATTGCATTGTATCATCACGGATGATGAAAAAAGTCAGGCCTTATGCCTTTGCCCTTTAATTTCCACAATTTCACACTTCATATATATAACCATACAAGAATTCAACATAATCAACATAAGCATACACAATCACAGGGGTACATATAACAATGGCAATTATCATGATGAATCCATAAGGCCAATGTTCACATGGCTATCATCATCAATATTTCCATATCAATATAAACAAGAGATATCATTTATCCGTACACATCATTCGATGTTTACATATCAACTTGATCTTTAACATACCATGGAATAATGTTTAAAGAGAAATAATTTGAAAAGGCTTGTCCGCCCTTATTCAAAACTACTACACAGGAACATATTTACTTACATAATAGATTGTAAACTTCCTTGAAAACATTTGAATAGATATTCTATTAGAAATGCTAGCTCAATAATCATGAGAAAATATCTAAGAAGGGGTGAATTAGATTTCTAAAAATTCTTTTTAACAAATCAAACTTTTAAGCTTAAAGACAAGTTCTCAAATTTGTTTTCACTTTAAAACATATCAAAAATTATTTAGATAACAAATTGATGAACAAGCAAGTTGAAAACAAATTTTCTAAAACTCTTCAAAGTGAAAGGCACAAGTTTGTCAAGGTGTACCAAAGGTGATTTAAAGAGTGAGTTAAACAATAAACAAGTTTAAAACCAGATTTTCAAAATTCTTCAAAGCAAAGTGAAAAGCACAAGTGTATAAAGGTGAAAAATAAAGAGCAGTAAACAATTTTCTAAAACTTCTTCAAAACAAAAATTACAAGTTCAAGAGTAAGAAGATGAGAGAAAGGACATAGAGAATTTATAAAGGTTCAGCCTTCTCCATAGGCATCTACATCCTCTCCCTTGACTCACTAAGAAGTTTGAAATCCACTATGAAAACTCCTTTGAGGATCAAGCATAACCTTTACAAACCACTACCTTTTATGATGAAGCATAAACCTTGCCTTTTCAAGGATTAGGTGTAATCTCTTGCCTTTTCAAGGATCAGGCATAACCTTTACAATTCCATGTTTTCAAGGCTTAAGCATAACCTATTTCTCTTACAAGATCAAAGCAAATGTACCTTTAAAAGATTAGTTTTGCTATGTAAATACCTGGAGGAAGAGTTTAGAGGAGTTACAAATGATTACAAAAGATATGAGTGAAAGCAAAAAGAATTTGAAGCTCAAAAATAACTTACAAGCTTTTTGGAAAAATACGAATGGCTTGTTCAAGCTTGATTTTTCTATTTTTTTTTCCTTTTCTTCTTCATCTTATTTGATTCTTGATCAAATGATATTTTTCTTTTCTCTTTTCTCACTTAAAATGTGTTAAAAATGTTCGTTTTATACTTGGAAAAATTTTATAGCTATTGAGGATGACTTCGTGAGAGAACTAGCCGTGTTTCTTATCTTTTTTTGCATCTAACATTTACTTTTTAGAGCTTGAGAATCAACCTTTTCTTCTCGAGAAATCAATTCTTCTTGTGTCTGAAGCATTCTGTCTTATAAGAATCGATCAATGCATTCTTGAGAAGTCAATTCTTCTTACCTCTATAGCATTTTGTTTTTTAAGAATCAATCTTTGCTTCTTGAGAAGTCAATTCTTTTTGTCTTTGGAGAATTATGTGTTTTAAAAATCAATCTTTGCATTCTTAAGACATTAATTCTTCTTCATCCCAAATTTTTAGAATTGTTCTTTGCTCCTCCAAAGTCAATTTTTTTACACTTTTGGCATCAAATTCAAAATTCAGAGTATTGCTTGCCCATTTCATCTTCATTCATTCTCTAATCTTTTCTTCTTCTCTAAGCTTCTGATTTTGTCTTGCAACTTCAAAGGAATTGATCATATGATACTTGAGAAGTCAATTTTTACTCTTTCAGTGGCTTTTGTATCTTTAAGAATCAATCTTTCATTTTCCAGTAATTGATTCTTATACCATGAACTTGAGACTCAAAGTATTCAAAAGATTTTTCTTTTCAAAAAATAACTTCAAACACAGGTTCAAATGTCAATGAGGTTAGGAAATATTAAAACAATTCAAAAGCATTCTAGGATTACTTAAACAAGAAACTTTGATAATTTTTACCATTTCAAAACTCAATCATTTTCAAGCTAACATATTCAAAACCAATATTTTACCAAAGTCATTTGAATCTTGCAATGGTAGATAACTCATCAAAACATGCTCACTTTACATATCCAAAATACATATATAAGTGTACCCACTCATTTTGACAAAAAGTGTATTTTTTCCTAAGTTTCAAGTCGTCATAATCTTGCTTGTCTACATTCTCAAGCTTGTTGATCTCAAATAAATGTGCTAGAGGGGGGCTGAATAGCACTTTTTGACTCTTACAAGATTTGACCTTTATTTGGGGCAAGTTTAAGTTCAATGATGGGAAGTTAAATGCAAGATAAGGAGTAATCTAACAAAGAATGAAATGAAAAATAAAGCAGCCAAGATAATACACAAAAATTTATAGTGGTTCGGTCAAAGACCTACATCCACTACCTTGATTGTTCAACCAAGAATTTTTTAAACCACTTCACTATAAACGGTAAAATTCACAAGCTTTCACCAAGCTTTTAAAATGGCTTTTCACAGGCTTACCACAACCTTCAACAATGGTTTTTTCCGGGATCAACCAAAACCCAAAAATTAACTTTTCTAGGCTAAGTTAGAACCAATGCACTCAATCAAGCTAATCCAAGCTTGATTAATCCCCTTAGAGTGTCTTGCACACTCTAAGCAATCAAGGAGAAGAGAAATAAAGAGGTACCTATGATCACTAACCTGATCTGATGGTACAAGATGAAGTTCTTAACTCTGTTACAAAGATTAGAGTGAAGTGTAAAAAATATGCAGAGTGTTCTTGAGGGTTTTGAGCTCTTTTTGATCTTGGAAGCTTTCAAATCTAATTCTTGGTTGTTGGAAGGGCTTTTTATACTTGAAAAATCAACTCTGATGGCAACTAGACAGATTTTGACCGTTGAAAATAGTTTATGAGCAATTTTGCCCATTACTTTGTCTTTTAGCGTTCAGTTCAAACTGCCAGACAGAATGCACTTAGTCGACTAATCGTTATCATTTTGTCAACTAAGTCGTCTCTATCTCTGAACTCAGTTTCTAGCAATAGGCTCTGTCTTTGAGCATTATTGGCAATAGCTTCTTTGTCAATTAACAAAACTTCTTAGTCGATTGAGTTGTTTCTGTCTTTGAACCCAGTTTCTAGTAGTAAGCTTTTAGTCGACTAACTCTATCTCTTGGTTGATTAAGTGCTCTCTGTTTCACGACTTGCTTGAACTCGCCAGCTTCTCTTTTGAGTTTTATCCAACCAACTCCCTTGATTATTCAACTTAGAGGCTTCTCATTTTATTGCTCACTTATAGCTCCTTATTCTTATTAGTTTTGTTATTGTCTTTTGAATGATCAACTAATTATTAAATATATTTGTCCTACACATTCAAGTAAAAAGGTTAGACATAGATAAATGAGAATATTTTATTATCATCAAAAACTAATAGAGCCAACAATCTCCCCCTTTTTAATGATGACAAAATATTCCTTAATTAAATACACAATGTCTATTTGTTATTTTTGTTTTACACTAGATTTGGATTTCTCCCCTTGAGTGTGTGCTCCCCCTTAGTATATGCATGATCTTTTCAAGTTATTTTTCGTCCAACTCAACAAGTCAGCATATTTTTATCTAAATCTTAGAAGGAATAACAAGTACAATTTCATACATTTTAATACAATAACTTTATTCAAGCTTCCAGATCATTGATGATGAATGACAGAATATCATTCTCATTGTAACAATCTGTCACCAGCATATTACTACCAATCCATATTCATACCAACATCAATAATCACTGATATTTGCATCAAACACAAAAGTATAGAAAATAACTTCAACATTCATATATCAGCAACAAAATATCCATTAGTAATTAAAGTGTTGTCATACATAGTTTAGCAACAACAAATCAAATTTCCTAAAATACCCCTAAATTTCTAAAAACTTCTGCCTTGACCTAAATTTCTCCTTCTTTTTATCATTAGCAAAATAGAAACAAGCTCAAGAGGAGTCAGAGGGGGTAGATTCACTAGTTCTATAGAAGATGTTGAGAGGTTCAAGAGATGTTAAAAGAGAGGATTCTTGGGATGAAGAGTCAGAAGAGGATGTGTTTGAGATTGTGAGAGTATCCTAGACAATAGACTTGACTGAAGGAGGTTTAGCTTTTTCGGCTATCCTAGATGACATTCTTCTTTTGGGAAACTTAATTTTGGCAGCCATCGTTTTTCTCCCCCTACCAATAGATACAGCTGCAGTTTGTGCAGGTACAGCAGCTTCCTCTTTCTATTTCTCAATTTGATTACCTTTTTGAACAGATTCAGGAGATCTTGTTGTAGGTGTTGGTTTTCATGCTGTGACTTTAGCTGTTTCCTTTTCAGCCTGTTCTTCCCTCACCATCTGCTGAAAGACATCCATGATGAAAACTTCCTCAAAATTTAGTGGGGAAGACTCAGCTTCTTGTGTTTCCTCATGCAGCTGAGATCCAATCACCTCTGTGTTTGTACTGTCTTTCTCTTCAAGTTCAAATTCCATAATGTGCATTTTCTTTGCTTGACTAGGTTCTGGCTCGTTCTCCTCAATTTGAAAATTGAGACTCTCATTCACTTGCTCTGCTGGACATGGACTTGGTGTTGTAGGAGCATGTTCAATTGTAGATACTGAAGGAGATTTCCTTTTGTCTTTCATTAGAGTTCTTAGCTCTTGAAGCTTTTTTTCAATTTTCTCTATTCTAGTGCCTTCGTTAGTTAGCTTTCCATCTATCCTCATGCGCAAGTTCAGAATCATCTCATTTTAGATTTGAGAGGGTGCTGGTTTTGCTTGAGTGGGAGTGGCTTGCTCACCCTTTTGAGTGCCCTTAGGGGTCTTGAAAAAGGTCTCTCCATATGACTTGCACCCCATCTTGGACAAACTTCCTGGATAGATGGCTTGGTCCCTACTTTTTACTAGATTTATCTTGTAGTTGGAGCTCTAAATTCCCTTTCTCTTGACCAAGGAGGCAATCACATTTTCATAAGGCAGATGGATTTTATCAACTCTATATGTCCCTCTCATTTTTTCAATCATAAACCTACCTAAATTAAAAGTAAATGCATTAAAAGCAAATTGCATCATCCACAAGTCTTGCAAACTTACATAGCTGAAGCTACGTCCTCTCCCATGGACTATTAAAGCTATGAAGTAATGCAATATCCATGTTTAAGGGCTTTTGATGAAACTTGCATAGCTTTTAGAAGAGAATCTCTTAGTTTTTCCAGTGATCATCTCCCATAAGAGTGAAAGATCATAATCTTCAAGAATTTTAAAATTTTCGTCATTGCATTCTATACTTAATAATTCCCCTAAATCAGCAGCAAAAATCACAAATTCCTTTTCATTCAAGTAAACATTGAGACAGTTATCCACAAACTCCTTAGTGTCATCTAATTCATCTTTACCCTGTGCTATTCTAGCATAGAATTCTTTCACTAAACTGGCACTATAAGTTCTGTTCTTAAAAATGCTAAATCTCTTTAATTTCATTTCTTCAAAGTGTTTTAATAATCCTTCCTTAATTTTTGAAACTTCACTGAAACTGTCTCAGTCGATGAATTTTTCGCAAGAGATGAGTGCATTTTTTATTTTTCTGAACCTATCTTCATGAGCTTTATTTTTGAACTTTTGAGAAGAAGAGTTACCTTTTGTTGCAGATTTTCCTTTATTCTGCTTCTTCTTTGTTTTCTATTTTTTCACAATCACTGTAGCATGTTCATCATCTTTTTTCTTTTTTTGAGTTTTGAATTGTGAGCTTTCTCCTATGGGTTGTTTGCCTTTCTTCTTTTTTAGAGTATCCTTGGGCATTAAAGATTTTGCCATTGATTTTCGAAGTTTTAAATTTTAGGGTTTGAGAGATTTGGGAGAAATGGGTTTTTCGTTTTTAGGGGGGTCGGTTTCAAAAGAGAGAGTGAGAAAAGAGTGAGTTAAAGAATAGATTTTTCCCAAAGAAAATGTCAGACCCTTTTAAATGTAGAAAATTTATTTATTTCAAAAATTTAAAGTTTCTTTCCTTTTTCATTTTTGGTTCAATTTTCCTCTACCCTCTCTTTGTGACACGCCATGGAGGGAATCTATGACACATCAGGGTTTAAAATTTATGACATGCCATGTAGGGAATCTTTAACACAAGAGGGTTCAGAGTTTGTGACACACCATGGAGGGAATCTGTGACATGCCAGTTTAGAGTTTGTGAAATGCCATGGAGGGAATCTGTGACACACCAGGGTTTAGAGTGTGTGACACGCCATGGAAGGAATCTATGACACGCCAAGCTTTAGAGTGTGTCGAACGCCATGGCCTGAACATGTGACATGACATGGTTTGAAAAAGGAAGAAAAAAAAGAGAGCAAATAACGAGGAAACCGATTAGACTTCCATTGAATGCGTGAAATGAATAAATGAACATTATAAGGCCATCTCATTGAATTAAATATTTTTTAGAATTTGCAAACGTCTGTGTGAAGGAACTCAAAGAGTTTGATTCATTCCTCATTCCCAAATATACCAAAAGGTTCGATTTCATTCTTTGCAAGCTTAACGACACAAGAGCAATAATGTCGATTATTAATGAAGAGGTTAGTCAGTCTGAAATTAAAACTTTCTTTTATTCATTAATTTTTTACTAGGTTGTTTGATATGTTCATGTTTTTGCCTTTTTGGAATTGTTATGTTTAGTTTAAACTGTTTTCTTCCCGGTTTTATGGTCGTACCAAAGTTTTGAAGGTGGTTCGCATCTACATATTATGTCGTAGGTTAATTAGTTTTTGGGTTTTTTATCGTGTTATGACATTGCTTATTTAAGGGTAGTTTGTGTGACGAGTCAATGGTTACATTGTTTGGCGTGTCACACACCATGGTTGGCATTTCACTACGTTGTGCATTTGAGTGATTGGCGTGTCAATGTTGGCATGTAACAACATTTTACTTGATATGCATGGCGCATAACAATATTTTATTTGATATGCATGACGTGTAACAACATTTTACTTGATATGCATGCCGTGTAACAACATTTTTCTTGATATGCATGGCATGTAACAACATTTTACTTGATATTTATGGTGTGTAACAACATTTATTTCTTTCTTTAGTATATCTTGTTGCACATTATGGGTTAACTCACTCGTGCATGTGTGCCATATTTTGTAGATGTAGTGTAGATAGTTTGAGGATCTTGACAGTTTGTTTATTGTGTCGAGAGAGAAGTGGGCATTCAATATCTCTATTAACATCCACTGTAAGTGGTCACAATTGCATTACATCAGCAAGACTCTCCAAGAGAAATGGGAGTACAATGTAATCAAGCGAATGTGCTTCAGAATGTTACTGAACGTATATCCATAAGGTTTCTTTTGTGCTAGACTCCTGCATAACATCATGATTTGTCGAATCAGTGAGAGAGATTCAATGAAGCAAGAGCTATGGTCTACCATTGGTAAGAACAAGGCACATATATCAAAGTAGGAGTTTTACCTTATCACTGGACTGAAGATCGATCTAATGCCCGATGTGTTCACCTAACCGTACGAGGTTGTTGCGAATGGAATTCATGTGAGATACTGGAATGGGCAGGAGAGCGTTAAGCTGCAGTGGTTGCTTCAAACGTTCTACGAAGGCAACTTTTAGCGACCAGGAGACGTGACCAAGATGGCATCATCTTGATCATGAATAACATTTTATTTGGTTAAGACTACCAGAGACGGGTGACGCCTTGGCTGTTCTCATTGGTGGAGGACATCGATGCTTGAAATGTCTTCCCATAGGATCACTATGTTTGGAGGCTGACCTTGGAATAACTTTTGAAGGGGTTCGAAGTCCCTGTCTCAAATTTGCAAAAGGATACTCGTTTATGGTACAACATTGACGAATTTGTGTGGGTGATACAGGTACTGTCACATAACTTTTTTCTTTTTCTTTTTGACATAATAATTTTATGGTAATTTATGGTTGCACTCGTTTAACATTTACAGTCTAATAATAGTTACATTTGACATGCAATTTTGGGCAATGAAGGCAATTCTGACCATGAGAAAAATAATTATCCCTTTCGCTCTAAAGGACAACGTCTACCCACGTATGTGCAAATGGTAATGCAATTAGAAGCCAAAAGCCTTCAACAAGGTAGTTCAGAAGTTAGAGTCATCTAAGCATGTGAGTGAACAATTACTAATTTTTACTATGAATTTGTAAAATAATTTTTCCTAAAATTTAATCACAATTCCTATTTTGCAGATATGGGCAGTGGAAACCTTGGAGCCCACCCCGGATGAGGCCAAACGAGACTATTTTGTGGACTTTGATGTCCAGTTATCTAAGGGCCACCAATACATGTTAATCGAGCTGATGGAGGATCGAGGCAGACTGTGGCTTAGGTGCGAAGGAAAGGGAAGGAACCTGAAGTAGAAAAGAGCTATGGTGCCATGAAGCAGAGGTGCACCACTGCTGCTAGAGTGGATGAGCTGTTGAGCCTTGAGTTGATAGAGGAAGGGGACGAACATGGCAATGGCAATGAACAGTCAGTAAAGATGGTTGTAACAGTTTTTGTTCAACAATTTGATATGTAATTATCAAATAACATATTTGTGTTCACAATTGGACTCTGTCAGTTAAAATTCTACCACGCAAGTATACGTATCGAATAGATAGTATATTAGCAAGTAGAGTATCGATCCCGCAGGGAATTGATCTAAAAGTTTACTAAGTACTAAAATTATTGCAAATTAATCTTATCCAAACAATATCAAAATAATATCAAATCAAACTAAGTATAGCAGAATTAAATTAAGAAAAATCAAAAAATAAATACTCAATAAATATCAAATCAAACAAACAGCCTAGGATTACAATATCCCTCACACTTCATCTAAATCTTACCTCTCTTCCTTAACTTATCTCAATGGTTTGAATTGCTAACTAGAGTCCTAAATTATTTATAAGGGTCTCCCAACTCATCTTATAAAATATTCTATTTAACCAAAACACTATATCCCTATGTGAATTGAAATTAAAACAAACTCATTAGTTCAGGCTCTAATTTGGCTACATATGGCCTATAGGTATATCCCTATCCTATACGCAAATCAATTAATATGATCATATACTATCTCAATTTTAGTCTACACTAAACTCCCTTTCCCAAGTTTGTTTAGGTTTCTAGAATAATTTAATGTGTGGCCATGCAATTAAAAGCATTAAGAACAAATTGGAATAAACAATTCAAATCCCATTGAAAATAAGTTAGAAAGTGATTAAAATCTAGATTACATGTGAGTTCAATTGCAATCCTAGAAAAAAAATTAGTTCATAATATCTAATAAAGACAATATCCAAAGAAATTTAGCCATGAATCCAAGTCAAAGAAAATAAGAAAAAAACACAAAGGTAAGAGAGAAACTAATAGTTAGAGATGTATGATCTTGATTCTCTCTCCAATTCTCTTGTTTCCTTGCTTTGTTCTGGCTCCAAATCTCCAGAATAGTTTCTTGCTGCCTCCTTTGCTGCCTCTCTTGCTGCCTCTCTTCTGCCTCAAAATCTCTGAAAAAGTCTCCTTAAATAGGCTCCAAATAACCTAATTTTGCGAAATTCCGTTAATGTCCTTTATTTTTATAGGGAAGTCCGCAGCGCTGCGGCGCTACTTCTCTGGAATTTTGTATGTGTGCTTCCTTTCATCAACGCTGCAGCCTGTTTCTCCCAGCGCTGTGGCAGTCTATCAACTTCAAACATGAGTTTCACCCTGATATATTAAGAACTGGGCAAAGTAGAAACATAAAAGTTTTATCCCTGTCTCTTAACTTTCCAATGGATTAAAAATCACATCAATTGAACTTCTGGATTGAAAGATTTGCTCCAAATACTGCATCATGTTCAGTCTTTACATCCTGCTGCAGTGGTCCGAATTGACAAATGTTTGACCATGATCCAATCATAACTGGGCCAATTGGTGAACATAAAAATTGTTTCCCTTCTTCTTATAATTTTATTGGTCAAAGAATCACCTCATTTGGAGTTTTTAGAAGAGATATGATCAAAATATTGAAACATATACGAATGAAGCTATCACCATACTTGCACTGATTTTCATCAAATGAGTCTTTTCATCAATTTCCTACAAAAGCCATAGGGAGAATTAGCAATAACTACTCTTAAAGTAATTTAAAATAAAATAACCTAAAATTAACTAAAATAACTTAAATTAATCACTTAACAAATAATCAAACTTAAACTAAAAAAAAAACACCTATAATGCTAAAATTCGAACATAAAATCTCAAAGTCTAGCTACTTTAAAGCTCCCAAAATGAGTCAAAATAACTCTATATAATAGAGTTATCAGACTCAGCGACAATAGCTCCACAACCACCGAGAGGTCCTCCTTAGATGCACATCGCTAACGAGCCATTGGTAGGAACGGTTCTAACAGTTTGGGTTCACCATTTTCACATGTTTATCGAGTAACAAAGTTATTTTTAATATTACAGTTGATAGAGGTGACGACAACTCCTGAACAACCTATTGGTCTGGCTCAATTGCACAGCACGAACGAGCCGTCGATAAGGATATTAAAATTCTAATAGTTAATGTTCAACAATGAACATATATGATTATTGAATAACATAGTATAACACTATATGGTAATGCAGTTGACCCTTGCGACAAGAGTCAATGATGGAGTAGTCACATTACGTCAGCTATGATGGGTCATGCGCAGGCATGAAAAAGACATATTGGAGCTAAAGGCTCCAATTCAGTCATTAACTCTTGCAATGCAAACGTTGGAGGACCATATCATTTATCGGATTCTAGATGGCCTAAAATCACAAGTACATTATTCTATCTTGGCTCATATATTGGTGGTTTATGTTTAACAAGTGTAGTTTAATTTTTTATTATTAGTTTATGGTTGAAGGTATTTTATGAGCTAATGGATTTTCTTATTTGTCTCCTTTTGTAGGGCGGTGCTTCATTGCACGATGATGGTGATGACCATGATGGTGCTAATGATCAGCAGCATGATGAACTTGGTGTTCACTTGCACCATGACGTTGTTGCTGCTGAAGGACAGAATATTCCTACAATCGATTTAGTTATCGATGTATCTGCAATAAGGGAGGCGGACCCTCACTCAATTGAGGCTAAAGGGGACCATCTTCCTAAAGTCGATGCAGTAGTCGAGGTAACAGCCGAAGGGGATGGAAACCTTGCATCAGTTGAGGTTGAAGGGAACCAACTTCATCAAATCACTCCTGAACGCAGTGCCTCATTAGTGTCGTCACCAAAGGTGTCTGATGTCGATCATCGGGAAGCACTAATTTCAGACTCAACTGAATAGGCACTAGTCAAAATGCCCAGCAACTACATGGCAAGCTCGTATGTCGACTCGTTAGTGTGCCGACGAGATGTTAAAAACTCAATGGTGGAAGAATACGAAGCTTTCAAGAAAGTCGAGTGTGCGAGGTAAGCTCATAAATAACATTTCAAATATTGTTTTTGAATGAAACATTAATCCACCAAGCCTTTTGAAATTCATTCTGTTACATGTGCAGGTGTAACATCAGGATCTTAGAGGATCAAAAAGCTGACTCTTTTAGAACATTAGAGGACCCCAACAAGGAAATGACAAGTGAATAGATAGACAAATGCCTCAGCGTACTCTATAAGCGAATGACAAGGCCAAAGTCGAGACTATATAGCACTCGTGCATGCGTCATTGATACTATATTCTTTGTAAGTTTATTTGCAAATATTTCAATTCTGAAAATACAAATATTCTTGATTGCATAAACTGTAGGCTAATGTATATATGTTTCACAAAACACCATCCACATGCTCTACACCACTTTTCCAACTGAAGATGGCCGTTCCACGATGGAAATTCCAGATGAGTTGCGCGTGTATGTGAAAGGTGAGAAGCCGACATATAGTAAAAAATGGAAAGATGTCGATCTCATCCTCGCCCCTTGCAATGTGGATGGGCATTGGGTGGTTACAAAGATCAACTTGGTCAGGTGGTCGATCAAGGTGGTAGACTCCATAATAACTTTGGCTGCTAAGGATAACGGTGTGTGTGTGGCTTATATGACAACCCTTATGACAATGATCCCAATCATCTATCAGAAAGTCAGTTATTTCTACAAACGTGTTGGAAGACATAAGATTTGAAGCCGATGCCATTGAAATTCATTTGCCAAAAGCGTAACCCCATAAATCTACTAGTATTCAGCATGTCACGCCTTTATCTATCACCACTTAACGTGTCACGCCATATATTTGCCACCACTCAGCATGTGATCTAATAAATTTACTAGTATTCAACGTGTGATGCCCTAAATCTGGTACCACTCAGCGTGTCACGTCATATATATGCTAGTATTCAGCATGTCATGCCATAAATATGCTAGTACTTAACGTGTGATGCCCTAAATCTGGTGCCACTCAGCGTGTCACGCCATATATCTGCTAGTACTTAGTGTGTCACCCCATAAATCTGCTAGTACTTAGCGTTACATGCCCTAAATCTGGTACCACTCAGTGTGTCACGCTATATATTTGCTAGTATTCAGCGTGTCACCTTATAAATCTGTTAGTACTCAGCGTCGCACGCCCTAAATCTGGTACCACTTAACATGTCACGCCATATATCTTCTTTCACTCAGCGTGTCATGCCATAAATCTGCTAGTACTCAGCATGTCACCCCATAAATCTGCTAGTACTCAGCATCGTACGCCCTAAATCTAGTACCACCCAGCGTTTCATGCCTTATATCTGCTTTCAATCCACATGTCATGCCATAAATCTGCTAGTACTCAGTGTCGAACGTCCTGAATCTGGTACCACTCAGCGTGTGACACCATAAATCTGCTAGTACTCAACGTGTCACCCCATAAATCTGCTAGTACTCAGCGTCGCATGCCCTAAATCTGGTACCACTCAGCGTGTCATGTCATATATCTGCTTTCACTCAACATGTCACGCCATAAATCTGCTAGTACTTAGCGTGTCACCCTATAAATCTACTAGTACTCAGCGTCGCACACCTTAAATCTGGTACCACTTAGTGTGTCACACCATATATTTGCTTTCACTCAGCGTGTCACACCCTAAATCTAAAAGTATGATGTCTAACTACCACGTCATATCATCAGGTGACTGGCACTGACACATCAGCATATGCAATGATTCGGTTTTGAGTTAGAGGAATAAATTGAATGAAATGGGCAACTACAGGGACTTCCCAAGTCTTTTGACCATTTACAAATACACATTCATTCGAAATTATTCCACTTTTACCGAATTTACCTTTTATTTAAATTTACTCAAAATTCCAAGAAAAATGATTTTATTTTAATTCAAATACCACAATTAAATTCTGCTAAATTTAAATTATTCATTTCGAAAGCCTAAAAAATTATTAATATGATAAAATGAAACCAATATTATCAATTATATTTAATTTTATCAACCATGAATGCAGTCTTTAATATAGGCAATTTCAACTTACTATTATAAATAGAAGAAGAAAGAAATTATTTACTCATTTGATATTATTTTATTTTAACGTAATACAAGTTATTCATCTAAATTTCAGTTCAGATATGAAATTGTTACAAATTTATTTTTTATAAAAGGAGAATTCAAACTTAAATTTTGTGAAAATGATAAATTAATTTACATATTCTACAATGAAATAGTCAAGTAAAAAAATATTTATATAGATTTTCAACATTCTAAATCTTTTACACTTAAATATTTGGCTTATTAATAAGCATATCAATAATAATCTACTCAAACAATATAGGGACTTCGCAAGTCTATTCACTGTTGAAAACTACAGGCAAAATAAAATGAATAATCAAATAATATATTTGTAAAATTAATACAAAAACTAAAGGCTCGTCTATAAGAGGAAACTAACAAACACAAAATATGAATGAATGTAAGAAACTACAAGAGGAAATTCTGAGAAAGCTATTGCACATGTCTCAGAGTTATTTAGTTACGCCGACAAGTTGTCTTCCTCCACAAGACACCTTACGTTTTCAAATATTGTCCTTCGTATTGGACAATTGTTACGTGTGTAACCGGTTCGTCTGTAACTTGAACATACTTTCGGTTGTCACACTCGTTAAGGTGCCGATTGAGTTAGAGATGGTGCCGAATTTATGGATGGAATTGCAAATGGGGATGGGCAAGTTTGTCTATTATGCCCATACCTCTTGCATTGCGAATATGTCCATGCTCGATTGCCTTCACCAGCCGATGGAATCCTTTTCTTCCTAGGTCTTTGTATGCAAAAAGGAGTAATGTGAATATCCTTAGGAATACAATGAACCTAATGTCTAACTTCATCTTGCACTTTACAAGAGTAGACAGCTAGATACACCCGAGGGTTTGCAAAGTTATTTAACCTTAGAGCTTACTTTCTGCAACAAGTAGATTATAAGAAATTTGGCCGCTTTTGTAGTTTATAGGAACTTAAGTGTTTATGTTAATAGAACACAACATTTTCTTGCTCTTGATTTTTTTGCTCTTGGTTTGTTTTTAATTTTATGTGTCAAAATGGTTGGCAACAA
This sequence comes from Theobroma umbraticum, assembly GCF_002168275.2. NCBI lineage: Eukaryota > Viridiplantae > Streptophyta > Magnoliopsida > Malvales > Malvaceae > Theobroma > Theobroma umbraticum. The sequence goes on along the minus strand of NW_018397257.1, from coordinate 3,103,823 downwards.
GCCCTTTATATAAGCTTGTAAGTGTTTCTTCTTTAAGGACACAACTTTTTCATTAAGGCACTATTTTATCTAAAAGACATCTTTACATTTAGTAAGATGCAACCTTTGGATAAAAGTATTATTTCAATAATTATCTTATGAGATGACAACTATTCATTCCATAAAACATAATCTTTGAGTTATAATTTGAAATAATAACTTTTCATATTTAAACTTTTGTGCTATGGTGTTTTTTCAATTTGTCTCATAACCTTTGGATGTCATTTTACCAAGAGTTATAACCATTCATATGAAAACCTACCTATAATTCAATAGTCACACTATGTCACTTAATGTGACATAACCTTTGAGCTAGAATAACTTTTCATTATGTGACATAATCTTTGATTTTGAAAATACATCAACAATCCCCCACCATTTTCAAAATTTTCAAATACTAACAACTTTGGGAACCTTGTGCATAAATGAAGGTATCCCATATATTTGAATGCTCACTTAGCGAGTGTGGTTGGTTCTAGTCTGAATTGAGTGGTTAACCAAGCATTGAACCATCGATTTTTCATTTGACTAGTCTAGCCACTAAACACACTCAAGCTTCCTTGCTCACTTTGTATCTAGTTTTGCCACCATGTTTTATGACCTTGTGTTTTGCATCCATTCATGAATGTTGTTAAAGTCAAGCCTTTAGCTCCTAAAAGTGGCCACATTTCCACTCACATAGGTAGCTCTCATCGAAAGTACTCCGTAATTATAGTACTTCAACATATA
>NW_018397257.1:3079956-3103045 GCF_002168275.2 Theobroma umbraticum | reverse complement strand
GTTTATTAAGAACTTTTGTTCAACTTTACCTTACATATTACAGGAACCAAGCACTCTACACTCTGGGATGAAAAATATAAATTAATGATCGCAATCATCTATGTGGTAGAATGGTCAGTAGCTAAGATATGCAGGTCAGCCCCAAGCATCGAGGTGAGCTCCCACCATTGGAGATTTAGTTGATAGGCTTGAGACCCATCCTTTTTAAGGTCTTTATTACCAAGTCCCTTTTTATACCTTTAGTAAACGGATCTGCTAAATTTTCACATGATCTCACATAACTTATAGTGATTATACTTCACTAATTCTTTGTCTTACAATGCTATGTCTAAGTCCAATATATAGACTCTTTTCATTGTATGCTTGATTATATGCCTTTGATACAGTTGCTTCATTGTCACAATGTATCAAAATTGATACCATTGGTTTAGGCTACAATGAAATTTCATAGCGTAAATATCTCAACAATTTCGCTTCTTGGGTGGCAAATGCTATAGCTATAAATTCAGCCACCACAATGGAGTTTGCTTGACAAGATTTTTTTTTATCTACTTGACAAGATTGTTTTTTAGAACCCTGAGAAACAGCACCCCCACCAATTGTAAAAATCCAACTAGTCGAAGAAGTATAATTCGTTTTATTTAAGTTCCAACTAGCATTTGTATACCCTTCTAAAAGTGAAGGAAAACTTGAATGATAAATGTCATAATTTTTTGTACTCTTTAAGTATCTTAGAACTTTACGAACAATATACCAATGTTCTTTACTTGGATTACTTGTAAACTGAATTAACATCCCAACCATAAAAGCAATATCCAGCCTTGTACAAACCATGGTAAATATTAGGCATCCAATCACCTTTGCATATTCATTTTGTGCTATTGGCTTGTTTTTGTTAAGTATTAGCTTTAGATTAGAATCATAAGGTGTAGTCATTGGCATACAATCTAACTTACCATACTTCATTAAAATCTTTTCAATGTAATGAGATTGAGATAATGTTAGGCCATTATTGTCTCTCATTATTCTTATACCAAGAATAACATCCACCATACCCATATATTTCACGACAAAATTCTTTGACAAGAACCTTTTGATGTCCTTCACTTGTTCTAAATCAGTGCCAAAGATCAGCATGTCATTTACATATAAACAAATGATGACATCTCTACCATTATGGAATTTACTACAGACACATTTGTCAAATTGATTGATCTTGTAGCCGTTAGCTAGCACAACTTTTTTAAACTTTTGATGCCATTGTTTAAGTGCTTGTTTTAATGCATACAAGGAGTTTACAAGCTTACATACTTTCCTTTCTTGACCAAGAAAGACAAACCCTTCAAGTTATTCCATATACACCTTTTTATCTAATTCACCATTTAGAAATGCTATTTTAACATCCATCTAGTGAATTACCATCTTATGGATAAATGCAAAGGCAATAAGTACTCTAATCGTAGCTATTCTTGCTACCAGAGCATATGTATCAAAATAATCAACACCTTCCTTTTGTTTAAAGCCCTTTGCCACTAGCCTTGCTTTAAACTTATCTACGGTTCCATCAACTTTCATTTTCCTTTTAAAATCCACTTACAACTTATTGGCTTTGAACCTGGTGGAAGGTCTACCAACTTCCAAGTTTTGTTTTCCATTATCGAGTCCTTCTCATCTTGTACTGCTTCTCTCTAAAATGAAGCACCTCGAGACTTCATTGCTTCTTCATAAGTTTGAGGATCACATTTATTTTCTACATTAAAAAAGTAGGGTAAGTATTCACATGTTTTTTCCCTTGTACCTTCTACTAAGTACATGAGAAAATCGAAACCATATGTCCTTGTATTTTTAATTCTTTTACTTTCCTGAAGCTCAATAGTTTCCTCACCATTTTTTGAAAGTTTATCGCTTTTTGTTACTAGTTCTTTGGGTCTTGGAATTGAATTGAACCTTATTTTATCAAAGATAGCGTCTTTTGATTCTATAATTATACTAATAGAATATGAATCATTGGGCTTTATCACTATGAAACAATATGTTTTACTATGTTAAGCATATCCTATAAATATACATTCAATTCCTTTTTCACTTAATTTCCTTTTCTTTAGTTCCAAAACTCTTATCATGCCTCAACATCTCTAAAGTTTTAAATAATTAAGGTTTGGCTTTCTTCCTTTTCATAGCTCATAAGAAGTAGTTTTAGTCCTTTTGTTTGGGATTCTATTAGTATATGGTAAGCCATTAATAAGGCTTTACACTAAAATCTTTTTCCCAAACTGGAATTAGAAAGCAACGCATTGATCATTTCCATAAGAACTCGATTCTTACGTTCCGTTACACAATTTTGTTCTAGTGCATATGGAGCGATAATCTCATGAATAATATCAGTGGACTCAAGATACTTGGGATCATAATATTCATCTCCTTTATCACTTCGTAAACATTTGATAAACAATTCACAATGTAATTCAATTTCATTTTTATAAATTTTAAATTTCTCCATTGCTTCATCTTTAATATGCAATAAGTAAACATAGTAATATCTAGAAAAGTCATCCATAAATGTTATGAAGTATTTCTTTCCACCAATAGATGGAGTACTATGCATGTCACAAACATCATAATGTATTAATGCAAGTAATTTGGAGTCTCTTTCCACTTTAGGAAATGAGCTTCTTGTGATTTCAGGAACCATGCATGTCTTACACATATCATTATTTACATCAATGTTGGGTATTAACTCTAATTTAGCCATATCATGCATTCTTCTATAATGAACATGACTTAATCTATTATGCCATAAACTAGACAAAGTTGCTTTACTATCATGAACATTAAATGAGGCATCAATATAAGTAGAACTAGTAATATTCTTATGAATATTAAGTTTAAACATGTTTTCACAAAATATTCACTTCCTACATATTGTCCACCTTTTATAAGAATGAACTTATCTGCTTCAAATACTAATTTGAAGCCATACTTATTCAACAAACCACTTGACACAAGATTTTTTCTAACTTTCAGTACATAATAGACATTGTTTAGTACAAGTATTTTTTTAAAAGTAAATATAAGTTTCACAGTGCCTTTTCCTTTCACTTGTGTAGTGGAGGAATTTCACATGTACGACACAGTTCCATCATTAACTTTTTCCAAAGTTTTGAAGAAACTCTTATCATTGCATACATGATTAGTTGCACCAATCAATCCACCATGCTCCATTATCTTGGAGACGATTGACCTCAGAAATGATAGCCATAAATTTGTTGTTGTTCACACCTTGTGTCTTGTTTTTCAAAAGCTTACATTTTGCCTTAAAGTGTCCAAGTTTGTTACAATGAAAACATGGCCCTTTTCATTCCTTTTGATCTTATGATTTTTGTCATTCATACCCACGAAATGTTTTCTTTTGTTGTGTGAAACCGACTTGTTTGGTAGTTTATATTCTATCACATGAACTTTTAAAGTCTCAAGATTCTTTTCATTATAATCCTTTTCTTTTTCATCTTGCTTGACTTTTTCTTGTTTACAATAATCTTCTTCTATTCAAAGATAATTACCAAGATCCTTGAGAGACATTTCTCCTTTGTTATGTTTAAGAGTTTTCTTAATGTATCTCCATGAAAGGGAAAGCTTATCAATTATTGAAGATACCACAATAGCTTCATCCATTTTAAGACCATATTGCTTAAAACTATTTGGAATGTGTTCAAGTTCATACAATTGCTCCATAACAAAATGATTATCAACCATTTGTAGTTATTGAAACGACTAACTAGAAATTTTTTGCTACTTGTATCTTCAGCCATGTATCTTGCTTCCAATTTGTCCCAAAGTTGTTCTGTACTAGCTTCATTTTGGTATGTATCGAATAATGCATTTGACATTCCATTAAGAATGTGTCCCATGCATATATAATCATCATTATCCCATTTTTGCCTCAAACAAGTTTGATCCACGGATTCTTCACCACCTTCTTCATTTGGTCTTGGTGTATCTAAAACATAAACGACATTGAAAGTTGTAAAGAGGAAATGCATCTCTTTCTATCACCGAATAAAGTTTGCTCTTTCAAAGCCATCTAACTTCTCTTTAAGTGAAGCCATTTTGCATACCACAAAAATAAATTCTAAAATTATTGGTGTAAATCAGGTTTAGATGGAATCTAAGAAACCATCAAAATTAACTTCAACGCGAGCCTTTCAATAGATGCTATTTTTAAGACTTATATCACCCCCACTACTCGGTATATAAAGGGTCTTAATGTGAATAGCCTTTGAGATACAATAAAGTCAACGTCTAACTTCTTATTGTACTTTACAAGAGTAGACTGCTAAATACACTGGAGGGTTTACAAAGTTGTTTGACCTTAGAGCTAACTTTTTGCACCAAGTAGATTATAATGAATTTGGACGCTTTTGTAGTTGATAAGAACTTAAGTGTTTATGTTAATAGAGCACAACACTTTTCTTACTCTTGATTTTGCTACTCTTGTTTTGTTTTTGATTTTATGTATCAAAATGGTTGGCAACAAGCTCTTTATTTAGGCTTGTAAGTGTCTCTTCTTTAAAGACACAACTTTTTCATTAAGGCATCATTTTATCTAAAAGACATTTTTACATTTTACAAAACACAATCTTTGGATAAATGTATTGTTTGAATAATTATCTTATGAAAATATAATTATTCATTCCATAAAACATAATCTTTAAGTTATAATTTGAAACAATAACTTTTCATATTTAAACTTTTGAGTTATGACGTTTTTTCAATTTGTCTCATAACCTTTAGATGTCATTTTACCAAGATACATAACTATTGACATGAAAACCTACCAATAATCTAAGAGTTACACTATGTCACTTTATGTGATATAACTTTTAAGTTAAGATAAGTTTTTATTATGTGATATAATATTTGATTTTGAAAATATATCAAACAGAATTTAAAAAAAGTCGATTAAAGTTAGTTAATTGAATTTTCTAACCAAATTAACCTACTAAACGAATTGCTCACCCCTAAAATTCCTTTTATTTAACAAGAAAACAAATGTTTAAATTTTTTTTCTCAAATTAAAATATATTAATCATAAAAAAATATAATATCAAGATTTTTTCTAAATAAACTATTAAATAAATTTAAAAATAAAAAAATCGATTAAATCAGTTAAAACTAAATGATTAAATCGACCAAGTGCAAAATTGAATGGGGTTAAATTTTTACACGTAGGCCATTAAATCAACAATGAGAGCTCTAAGTGTGAATGGCCAATTTCTTTGGTTTTTGAAATTGGTGGATGATAAATGAAACATAGGCTGCCACGTCAAGACCTTTGCCTTAAAAAATGCTGACCTGGCGGGGAAATTAGACGCAAATGGCTGAGGTTTGGCCCCACCGCAACCCAAAACCCGAATTCCATTCGCTTCACAGCTTGGACTTTGGAGTTTTCGCAGTCGGCTTCCTTTTTCTGTCTCCCTACCTTCTTTCTTCTCTCCTTTTTGATTTCTCTCCCAATTTTTCCTCTCCCTCTTCCTCCCCTCCAAACCCTAACCCGAATCCTCCAGTCTTGTAGAAAATCCCCCCTTTGTTTGAATCCTCACAATTACTAAATAACCACCCCCAATTTAATTGATCGATTCGGTTTCTCAATTTCTTGTTTATTCAGTAAACGGGAAATTGAAATTCCCCCATTTCTTTTAACAAAATCATTCATGGCTGGCATCGTAGAAGAAAGTATACAATGATCGAATTACTGGCGTTTCGTTTCAATTGCATGGGGTTTACGCAATGCCAGAGCTTCGAAAAGGAGTCCGTAGAGGCCGCGCCGCGGTAGCGCAGCAGCAGCAACAACGAGAGCAAAAGCGAGCACCGCAGCGCAATCAAGGCCGGAAACGTGCGGCTGCGGCCGCAGCTGCTGAGGGAGGTAGGCCGAGGACGAGATTGGCTGCGAAAAGATTAAAGGAGGAGGATCATCGTCAGTTGGTAGCAGCTGCGACTGCCAGAGAGGATCATAATCATCAGTTGGTAGCAGCTGCGACTGCCAGAGAGGATCATAATCATCAGGTGATTGTGATATCGGAGAGGGATAGTGATATTGAGAAGAAGGAGTTTGTAAAAGGTGATATAGAAAAGAAAGGTGCTGTCATGGGGGACGATAGCGGTGGGTTGAGCGCTAACAAGGCTGCTGGACAGGAAGAGGAGGGAAGTACTGCTCCTTTTCCAGAGAGGGTATGCTTGTGGTTTTGCCTTGTTAATTTGTTGATGTTGTTCTTTCTTCTTCTTTTTATAATGTTTCTGCGACTGGGTTATCATTGATAGGATTGTGCTTCTCTGGTACTTACGTTTTGGCAGGTTTTTTTTTTTTTTTTGCGATGGTTCCGCGTTGTATATTTTTCATTGAAGATCTAATTAAACTTTTTTTTTTGTGTTTGCTGTCTGCTGAAAGTTTTGAGAGTTGAGAGCCAATTACTTTTCAGGTTTTTTGTCTAGTCTGACACTGCATTTGGTAGGAAGGAAGGAAAATGGAGGGGAGGGAAAAGGGAAGGAAATTCGTTTTCCCTTCTTTCATTTTGGTATGAGAGAGATGGAAAATGGGAGGAAAAGAATGAGGAGTAAAATTTTAAATTCAGTGATTGATTTTATTTGACTGAATCTTTTCCTCCTACTTGTGGAAGAACTGAGTTTTGATGGAATGGAAAGGTGCAAATCCACCCATTTTCCTTTCTTCTCCTTATTTTCCTACTGTCAAACGAGTGAAAGGTAGAGAGGGAATGTGAGAAACCATTTTCCTTGTACCCCTTTTCTTTCTTTCTCATCTTTGTTTTCTAATTTTGTGATATTATTTGTTCAGTTTGGTTATTTGGATATGTTTCCCTGTTGACTTTGTAAGGTTCAAGTTGGGGGATCACCTTTATATAAGATAGAGAGAAAGCTTGGTAAAGGTGGATTTGGTCAGGTATTTGTTGGACGACGTGTAAATGGTGGAAATGAACGCGCAACTGGTTCTGCAGCCCTGGAGGTAAATCATTTTAACTACCATAGGCCATAGAAAGTTTATACCATTCCAGGTTTTGGTTTTAATTTAAGTTTTGTTATTACTTGGCATTCTTTTAGGTAGCTCTGAAATTTGAGCATAGGAACAGCAAAGGTTGTAATTACGGTCCTCCATATGAATGGCAAGTTTACAAGTAGGTGGCTCTATTTCCTTGTTAGTTTGTTTGGAACATTTCTAAATTATGACTATCTACCACTAAGTGTTTGAGTTCTTGGTGAACAGTGCTCTTGGTGGTAGCCATGGAGTTCCCAAAGTACACTACAAAGGAAAGCAAGGAGACTATTATGTGATGGTATGATTTGCATCTTTTCTTCTATTCATTTATCTATCCTAGATCCATGGCTTACCTTCTACTTATGTATTTTCAGGTTATGGACATGTTAGGGCCCAGCTTATGGGATGTTTGGAATTCTTCAGGGCAAGCGTGAGTGACCAGTCTTCTTGCATTCGCTATTTCTATGGTTTACTTATTCAGAAATGAGAGATAACATAAGCTGAAGCACTTTATTAAGTCCAAAACCACTTCGTCCTTACATGATAGAATACTGATTTTTTATATTCTCCACCTTACACAACTCGAAGAAACAAAATACTCCCTTACTATTTACCACTTTATTTTTGCACTGGAAACACTTTCAGGGTATATGTTCAACCTTGGGCTTTTTAAGTTAGTTATTGATCAGGGAGCTACGTTAAATCTCTACTCTAGGGTTGTTTCGTGGATCAGTTTTAAGAAAAATGATCTGGCAAGCCTTCTTTTTTACCTGTTCATTCAATAAAAAATTATAAAAATAATGAAAAACAAAGAACCAATTGAATAAGGTATAAATTTATAATTGAACATTTAAGCCTCTGAATTTCTTGGATTTTTTCTGTTGGGGGTGTGTCTGATTGAAGATCTGCTTGTTCTCTATGAAATTGTCTTCTTAACCCTTCTGGGCAAAAGAAAGTGTATGAAAGTTATTTCAATGTATTACTTTGTATGGGATCTTTGGCATCTACTTAGATATTAATATTTGTTCTCAATTTCACATGCAGGATGTCTGCAGAAATGGTAGCTTGTATAGCGGTAGAGTCACTGTCAATCCTAGAGAAAATGCACTCCAAAGGGTTTGTGATTGCATTATTTTGAGTTATAGTATGAATGCCAGTTTTCATAAATGTTCTGTAAATTTATGATCTGAGTATCTTTCTTAAATGTTAAATCTATCTCTTTTTGAACTCTTTGCTTTTGCTTCTACTAACTTTTGCTTTGAATGTTGACCCTGTCTGATGCCAGGTATGTGCATGGGGATGTTAAGCCTGAGAACTTTTTACTTGGTCAGCCATCTACACCACAAGAGAAAAAGTTGTTTCTTGTTGACCTTGGATTAGGCAAGTAAATTTCATTTTATCCCTATGGTATCTCTTTTTATGCTTTCCTTTTAGATTCTTTTCTTATGTTTTGTCTACACTACGCGTTGCAGCAACAAAGTGGAAAGATAGCAGCAGTGGGCTTCATGTTGATTATGATCAACGTCCTGATATGTTTAGGTGAGCTAATGTTTGTCTAGTTGGAGACTTGTTTATGATCAACTCTTTTGCTGATATTCTTTTGTTCTGTAATTTTCATTTTCACCAGAGGAACTGTTAGATATGCAAGTGTTCATGCTCATTTGGGAAGAACTGCCAGTAGAAGAGATGATCTTGAGTCTCTTGCATATACTCTCATATTCCTACATCGAGGTCGATTACCATGGCAGGGCTATCAGGTATGGCTGATATAATCATCATAGTGGAGTTGCTTATCAGAGACATATGATAGCATTCATCTTCTACTTTGTTTTCTTGTTCTTCTTTTACTTTCCAAATGCCAGGGTGACAACAAATCCTTCTTAGTCTGCAAAAAGAAAATGGCAACATCACCTGAAATGCTTTGCTGCTTCTGCCCTCCACCTCTAAGACAGTTTCTTGAGATTGTGGTGAACATGAAATTTGATGAGGAGCCCAACTACTCCAAACTAATATCTTTATTTGAGGGTTTGATGGGACCAAATCCAGCTATAAGACCAATAAACACTGATGGTGCTCAAAAGGTATTTTTGTGTATACTTAGCTATATTTAAGATTCTCTGAAAGAAAATCCGCTAACAGATTAATAATAATCATGAAAATTTGGTAGATTATTTATCAAGTAGGCCAAAAGCGAGGTAGGTTAAACATAGATGAAGAAGATGGTCAACCCAAGAAGAAGGTTCGTCTTGGAGTTCCTGCTACGCAGTGGATTTCAGTCTACAATGCAAGACTTCCAATGAAGCAGAGGTATTTTGGAGTAGTTTTCATTCTTATAGCTTATTTTCATTGCATATTTATATCATTTTAATTAAAGACAGTAGAAATAGAACTATTTTTTTTCCCATTTTCCCTTATGCTACTTATGATCCTGAATAGCTGTTGCATTGTCTTCTACTTATTTAGTTGGACAGCTATAAAGAAAATGATGTTGGTCTATAAAATAGCTTTGGAAGGTGAATGCACCTGTCTCAAGAGGGCTGTGACAATCAGAATTAATGATTTTTAAGAAATGCAACTGTATTTATACTGAAGCCCATTGATGGATATAATTTTTTATTACAAATCAAAGAGATTCTTTTTGGTCTTTATTTGAAGCTTAAACTGTCAGTAATTAGTGGGTCTTATGAACGTTCCATTAAAGCTTTTTGAAAAAGGACAAAAGAGGACAAGTATAAAGCTCTAAAAGAAATGAAAGCTGATATGTACTGTAATATTGTTAAAGATGCTGAGACATTTCTTTTCAAAATGACTTTAGTAATACCATTTGATTTTGATTCTTGATTTGCCTTATCTTGTGAACTGCACTTCAATATAGCCCCTAGTTATTTTAGACTGTGGTTGTTAGTGTTGTTACATGCTTTTTGCTTCCAAAAACAAAAGAAGCAAAAAATGAAAAATGTTTGGATACGGAAAAGTTAATTATTTTTGTAATGATCAAAAATTTAAGTTTTGTGATTTGCACAATTCATGATTTTACTTTTAAATGGAGCACTGACTTTTTAAGTATGTGTTAGTTTTTAACTATTAGCTCATTTATGATCAAATATGATTTTGTTATTTAATAGAATCTTAAGTAATATATTGGGATTAGTTTGGACTTTCCATTTATGCTACAGATTTATCCTGTGATACAATTTTTTTCCGAGTGATGAAAAGATATGTCCTTTGATGAAAAACCTCCTTGGTCCATTTCCTGCCCCCTTTTTTTTTTTTTTCAGTTTGGCTGGAGTATGATCAGCATGTAGACCATAATAAGGAGAAAAAAATTGTTTATAAATGCTAGCTTTCTTTATGTGATGTTTCATTTTAACTGTATCATTATCATGCATTAGGTACCATTACAATGTGGCTGATGCAAGGTTGGCTCAACATGTGGAGAAAGGAATGGCAGATGGTCTGCTAATAAGTTGTGTGGCATCTTGTACCAATCTTTGGGCATTAATTATGGATGCTGGGACCGGTTTCACACACCAAGTTTATGAACTTTCACCTTCCTTCTTACACAAGGTGACCTTCTATTGTATATTGTTGTAACTGCTATTTTCTTTTCCTATTTTAACTAAAGTTTTTATATTAAGAAATGATTTATTCGTCATAATATACAGGAGTGGATCATGGATCAGTGGGAGAAGAACTATTACATTAGCTCTATTGCTGGTTCTAGCAGTGGAAGCTCCCTTGTTGTTATGTCCAAAGGTCAGTTTCATATTCTGATTTGTCTAAATTGCATACAAGACCTGTTTTCTTAGCTATATGTTCTACAACTTATATTTTATATGCAACCTGAATGGCACATTTCACTTAGCATGCAGATTCAAACATGTAGCTTTTACGTAAATGCTTCTAATGGATTGATAAGATTGGATTAGCAACTGCCTTTTTCCATTTGCTTTTATGGCCCAAGATTTCTGAATTATGATTATCTTTTTAGGCACCCAATACACTCAACAATCTTACAAAGTAAGTGACTCTTTCCCCTTCAAGTGGATAAACAAAAAGTGGAGAGAGGGTTTCTATGTTACCTCAATGGCAACTGCTGGAAGCCGATGGGGTGTTGTTATGTCTCGCAATGCAGGCTTCAGTGATCAGGTTTGATCTTAGTTGCAATACAATTATTTCTATTGTCTTTTATTCGAGTGGATTCTTTATGCCAATTTTTTATGACTATTGATCAATGGTTCTTTTTGTTTGTTTGAATTCTAATTGAATTGGCAGTCAGTCAATAATAGTGTCTTCCATTTTGCTTCAGGAGTGATCATTGTCTTTATTTTCCACTTTTCCCTTTGGTTTTTATCATTCTTGTGCTTGGTGTCTTCTTGAATTTGAAAATTTCCTGTTTATTTTCTCTTTTCTTTTGAGCATTTGCTTTTCTCACAATTACTGCAGTGTCCCAATAAAGGTTTTAGTAAATACTTGCTTGCGTGTTTCAAGAAAATGAGGTTGAGGTGATAAACCTTTATGTACTGCCAAATCTGAACTTCTAGTTCAATTTTGTTTGCATGTGGGACATGGCTTTTTCAGTGAAAATGCAATTTTAATTGATCTGAAAGCAACATGGTTTATAGCTCTGTTGTTGCCCCAAAAGTAGCTACTTTTCTCTGTTTAAAACCAGCTTTATTCTGATTGGACTAGGCAAATTGTATCAATCCATTGCATAAGATGGATTTACATGATACTAGGTCTTACTCTGTGCTCTGCATGTGAATCATATATTAAACAGTGATTAATTATTTAACATGTGCCTTCATAATTATTGCAACCATATGAGCATTATAACTTTAGAAGATGGTAGTTATATTTTGATTGAAACCAATGTTTTACAGCCATATGAGCATTATAACTTTAGAAGATGGTATTTATATTGTGATTAAAACCAATGTTTTACAGCCATATGAGCATTATAACTTTAGAAGATGGTATTTATATTTTGATTAAAACCAATGTTTATATTTATCTAAATATTATTTGACACCTAAAATTATGAAATATGTAATAGGTCAGAAAATAATGCAAATCTTTTATTGCAAAATTTTAAATTGGTTTATGACATTTTTAATATAAAAAAGAAGTGGTATGTAAAATTAAATATTGTAATAGAGGATTGTGATAATTAAAAGAAAATTTTAGGTGCAAAATGAAAAGGTAAAAACTGAAAAGAGGTATTTCTTTTACCACCCATTTGTCTTATAAATTTGCTAGTAATCTAACAAAAACATAATACGGTGGTGGCCCTGAATGTGCTTATAGTTTGAATTCACTCCATCCTTTCTCACATGCATGTACTATCTTATTAAATATTGTTGATGGGTCCAATAGGTTGTGGAACTTGATTTTCTCTATCCAAGTGAGGGTATCCATAGACGTTGGGATAACGGTTATAGAATTACATCAACAGCTGCAACTTCTGATCAAGCTGCTCTAATCTTAAGCATCCCTAAGCGCAAACCTGGAGATGAAACTCAAGAAACTTTACGTACATCTCAATTTCCCAGCACACATGTTAAGGTAATGGTTCTGTTGCTTGTGTAATGCTCTATGTTTTTAAAAGTTATGGTTGCAGGACCATATAAGTAGTTTTAGTTGGTCTTGCAAGAGTATGCACGTTTTTTTATTCTTTTTCCTCTTTTTGGCATTTCCATTATGTTATCCTTGCGATGGTTAATGAGTTGCAATCTATATGAACATATTAGTTTTTATTGTAGTTTCAATCGATGTTGTGATTTATATGTTTATATTGTTTTCATGTGTAGGAAAAATGGGCGAAAAATCTCTATCTGGCCTGTCTGTGCTATGGAAGGACTGTATCCTGAGTCAGTGACTGGTGGCAATTTTTGTGGGGAGGAAAAAATGGAGTTTGTTTTCCATGGCTAGTTTAATTTTTAACGTCTGTGTTTGTATTTTAAATTTTGGATCTCATGTTAAATGTAAAGGATGGATAGGAATTTAAGTCAAGTGCAAGGGAATTGTGTACTTTATAATGATGTATCATATTCATGTATAATTCTTAAATGAAGTATGTGTTGGGTTGATAAGGTTGTTCGTTCTTGTAGCCTTGTTGGCTCGAGATTGAAGTAATCTCCTAGGGGCTTCAGTTGCTGCCTATGCCATGAAGAGTTCCAGCCTCGAGCAAACCCATACTCAAATCATTTGGGACGGATCACACTTTCATTTTGCCTCTCAACTCAGACGATTAACAAAACCACTGGGCTCCCACATCAAAGCATCATTCAATTGTTTTGTAGGTTATGAATCTTATATGGTTATTTAACAAATTTAGAATAATGATTTCACATTACAAAAAAGGTAAGGTCAATATCATATATTAATTTAATAATTTTAAATATAAATGGAACAAAGATTAAATTTTAGAAAATTTATAAATGTTTACATAAATATAAGCATTAAAAGGAATGCTCATCTTTTATGACTCACCTATGTTTAACAATTGATATGATAATTTTGGAAATAACAATTTAGGAGACGTGATTTTTTAAATTGATTTTAAGTTTGTTTAAAGAATAACAATTTGGTCTGAAACCTTGTAATGCTTGTTTAATAAATGGTTTAGTCATGCGTTATCTTATTTTAACAATAATTTTTAATTTTATTTTTATATTCTTTTAATCATTAATCATTTTTTTCATTTTTATTTTTATTCATGACCTAAAGTCCATTATTTGGTTTATTTATATGATATGCAATCATGGAATGAATGGTATAAATCTTGGTTTAATAAATGGCAAATGAAAACTTTTAATTGAAATATTTTTTGAATCTACCAATTGTACTAGTGGAACACGGGATACTCTCTCATTTAGAGAATTACTTAGGAAAACTCACTTTCAGAAGCTTATCAAGCAAATCTCATCATCGAGATTATTATTTGCGGATAAAAACATTTTCATGTACTACAAACCTTAGTATAAGTAAAGGTCTTTTATTAAAAACATCCTCTAAGTCACAAAAGGAAAAAAAAAATGAGAGCAAGCTAGAGAGAATGTGAAAGACCTAGGTTTGTTGACAGGTTGGGTGATCGCAAAGGGAAGGGGGTGGGTAGGGCTATGAAGGAGATGAGAAAGGATACTAGAGGTTAGGTAATAAAGGTCAATAAGGATTTGGAACACTACAGAAGGACGTCTTTACAGCCTTTGTTGACAACATTTATGGAAAGGCAATGCGGAGGGAATTGAAGGTGTTCTTCAATCAATTCGAGGTGGTTGTCAACCTTTTCATACCTATGGGGTAGCGAAATAAAATATTACAATATGCTTTTGTAAGGTGCCAATATTAAGTCAAACTTACAAATGCAATCCAATATGGGCAGAATATGAGGTTGAGGGGTAGGTTTCTTCGCATTAAAGAAGTCAATAAGCCAAGGGAGACTGGTAACAGTCAAGATAAAGAAACCAAGGGAGACATGGTCATGGAATCAAAAGGCAGAGTGATGAGATCTTTCAAAAAAATGGTGGCTAATGGTGAATATAGACATTTGAAGGAAGGAACAATGAAATTAGAAAGGGAAGGTAGGAGGGTTAATGCAAGGCTGTCAACAAGAAAACTTGAAGAGGTATGGGTGCCAATTAAAGAAAAGGAAGTAGGGTGGTTGCAACGTAATGCCACGAGATACCTACGTAAGCCCATATGTTGTAATAAGTTAGAAAGCTTTTTGTCTAGAAAAGGAGTTACAACGATTGAGAGGTTGGCAAAAAGGGTTTAATGTTATCATCACCTTTGGTGATAAAAGGTGTTATAAAGACCTTACTTGAACTATACATGAAAATTTTCAAGCCGTCTTTTGAATACTTAAATCCTTATAATATGGAGAGAGACAACCGAAAGTATAGGATCTTGGTAAAAGTTGAAGAGATCCTAGCTCAACTATGGCACATTAAAATCTTCAAAGAACTAGGAGATGGTTAGGGATAGTTTATTAAGGTTGATTAGGCAACTAAGACGAGGAGTCATCTCGACTATGCAATGATAAAGGCTGAAGTCTTTAGTCGAAGAAAAGTGCCAATGTGCCCTTATTTCCAGGTTAATGGGGTTATATTCACATTGAGAGCTTCTATAGTAGGCATGGATACGATTAAGCCAAACTACCAAATGTTAGTGACGGGGTCTCAGACAGTGACCAAATCATGTGGGAAGAAAAACAATGGAGTGAATAGGAACGATGGAAAAAATGATGAGAACACCATTGATGAGGGGACGTGGCCGTTTTCAAGGAAACTAAGGTTGAGATTAGTCTTGAGGAAAGAAAAATAAAAAAGGCATTGGCAAAAAGGAGTGGGCCAACCAAAAAGAAGTCAATTTTCATTATTCCTAAAAAAAAGGATAGGCTTAAGGAACAAGTTCAAAGTGGAAAAGGTGAACAGTGGAAGAAAATACAAAAAATTCAAGTAAATATTGAAAAGAAGGGAAAAAGGATAGGCCTCTATGGTCCAAAACAAAGTGGTCTTAAGACAGAAAAATGGGTCTCTTAAAGGTCAAAGAGAAGAGGTTAAAAAGCTAAATAGACACAAAGGTAAAAAAAAAAAAAAGAAGTAAAGTTAGGCTATGAAAGTGGTGGGAATGGGTTAACTCAAAAGGACTTTTCAGATGAAAGTAATAAGCTCCATTCTAAAGGGTACCTTAATCCTAAAGGTAAAAAAAAGTGGGGTAATATAGGTTGGCAAAGGTGGGTTTTTCTTTGAAGACTCAGGTGAGTGTAGCAAAGAGGTTGTTAAAAAAGAAAAACAGTATGAAAGAGGACATAAACAAAGTAACAATGTAAGGGAGACAACTTTATTTAAGGGAAGAAAGACCAAGGTATGTGAGGTCTTTAGAAATGAGTTAAATGGCATTGTGGGGAGATCTTGGTACTTAATGGAGGAAAAGAACGATAGAGAAGAGATGATATTTGAAGAAAGGAAAAAATCACTAAAAAAGAGATTTAAGGACCTTGGGTTGTCGATATCTAGTGATGTTCTCCTTAGAGAGTTGGTGACAAATAAAAAAAGGAGAAAGAAGAGCAACACCAAAGTGAAGGTTAAAAAGGCAACAATGGAAAGAGAGAATAGAAAAGTTAAAGACAATAATTGTCATTAGAGCTTCGAAGGGTAAGTAGCCCATGAGAGGAAAAGGTTATTGAGAGGAGAATAGGGATGATGAGTACCAATAGAGGATGAAATTTAAGAGTTATAGGGAACAGGTGAGGAAATTGAACTACAAACAGGTGAATCAACTGAACATAAAAGAGAAGGAGTGAAGAGGGAGTAACACGGGAGATGAGGAAGGTGAAAATAAGGAAAGGATTAAAAAATTATGATTTCAAGAATAAGAAAAAAAAGGTTTTATGGCAATAATAAACGAAGGAAATTAGATTGTGAAAATAAAACAGTGTTTGAAAATAAGGCCATAAGGAGTGAAGCTATAGCAACATTGATAATGAGCAAAAATCTTAGGGTTGAATACATGGACGATGTGGAAGAAATGCTGTGGGTTTCTACTAGAATTAATGTAGGGGAAAGGCAACGTTGAGGAAGCCAAGTAAGGTCAAGTATAATCTTATGATTGTGAGTTTAAGTTGTTATGATTATTTTTTCCTGGAACATTAGAGGTATTGGTAAAGGGAAAAGAAAATAGCATTAAGGAGATTAATAAGGAAAACCAAACCTAACATTGTGTTTATCCAAGAGACTAAATTGCTAAATCTATATAAAGGGTTGTTTGAACACCTATGGCCAAAGGATAAGGTGTGCAGCAAGGCTATGAAATCTAAGGGCAAATTCGAAAGGTTGTTGACAATATGGCAAGAGATTTATTTTAGATTGGATAACATTGTTTTGCAAAAAAGTTTTATTATTATGATGGGGTAGTTCAAAGCCTTACGTATTAAGTGTGGTTTCAGTAATATTTACATACCAAATGCTGAAAGTGAAAGAGATGGGGTATGGGAAGAAATTAAACAAATTATGGCTAGGCCACGGTGACATGGAAGGTAGGTGAGGACTTTAATGTTCTAAGAAAGAAGGAGGAAATGATAGGAAGGGAAAGATAAAGAGGATATTTGGGACATTTGATAAGTTTATTAATGAAGTGAAACTCGTAGATCTACCTATGATAGATAGAAAGTTTACATGGTGCAATAATTGAGAGAAGCCAGCCTACAGTAGACCTGACCGATTCTTGGTAGATGTTGAGATTTTACAAAGAGAAAATGAGCTGATCTAGAGGTGTTTTACCACCTTCATTATCTAACCATTACCTAATAATGTTAGGGTCGAGAGTGGTTGATTGAGAAACAAAGCCATTCGGGTTTCTTAATTATTGGATGGAGGAAGGAAGCTTCAATCAAGTGGTGAAGGATTGTTGGGAACGCGAGGAAGAAGGAAATTGATGAAGCTAAAAAGGTTAAAAACCAAATTAAAGGAATGGTAAAAAGAGATTTTTGGAAAAAAAAAAACAGAAAGAAAAAATCCAATCTAGAAGCTGAACTTCTTATGATAAATGAGAAAATTCAAATGATAAATGAGAAAATTCAAGAAGGTAAGGAAGAAAGTGATATCCAGAATAAAGCTATTAAAATAAGAATGAAATGGTGGGAGACATATGGGTTGAAGAGAAATAATGGCAACGAAATGCTAAGGTCAAATGGGCAATCAAGGGAAATTGAAATACGTAGCTTTTTCATGTTACGGCGTATACAAAAAGAAAAAACAATTTAATCTAGTAGTTGAAAATTACATAAAGGACTCTTAATGATCTTGAATTGATAAAATAGTGGATTGCTAATTATTATCCTGACTTTTATAAAAGGGAAAGGGTGTTAGCCCTTAGGAGATTAAACTGTCCATTCAAAAGACTGAGTGAGGAGGCAACAACTTTCCTTGAAAAAGAGGTTACGAAAGCTAAAGTATGGGAAACAATATACTCTTGTGATGGTAACAAAGGCCCGGGGCCAGATGGTTATAATCTTGGTTTTTTTAAAGATCAATTGATGGTGGCTAAGTAGGATGTTATGGTGAGTATAAGGGTTTTCTTTACTCGGGTACACTAGAGAAAGGGACTAACAATTTTTTTATCATATTATCTTAAAAGTTGTTAATCCAAATATGATAACTAAGTATAGGATTAGTTTGGTGAGAAGCACGTACAAAATTATGGCCAAGCTTCTAGCAAACAAGTTAAGATTGGTGATTAGTGAAGTTATCGAAGATAAATAGTTGCTTTCATTAAGGAAAGACAACTGATGGATTGTGTTTTAATTACAATCAAAGTGATCAATCTCTTGAAAAAAGAAAGGGAATAAGGGTTCTTCCTCAAGGTTGACTACGAAAAAGCCTACGATAGTGTTAACTAAAATTTTCTTCAATTTATCATGAGGAGTATGGGATTTGATGAAAGATGGAGAAGGTGGATTATAGTTGTATTTCTAATGCCAAGGTGTCTATTCTTGTGAATAAAGTTGCTACCGAACATTTTAGGATGGGTAAAGGACTTCGTCAAGGGTGCCATCTCTTACCATTTCTTTTTAACATCATTGCCAAAACGTTCAGCCAACTTATGGTTAAAGGTGAGGCTATAAGGTTGTTTTGGAACATTCCTATTCGAAATAGAGGGTTAAGGATCTCTCATCCAATTTGTGAATGACACCATGATTTTTGTAGATCAGAAGCAAGTAGTCAAAAGAATTCTATGATGCTTCCAAGCTATTTCGGTGTTGAGAATTAAATTTCATAATAACTGCCTGATGGGGTAAGGGTAAGTGATCGGAAGTTGAGGGAAGGAGTGGAAAGCATTAATTGCAGAATGGATAATTTTCCCATGGTATACCTTGGGTTGTCGTTGGGAAGAAACACTAATTTAGTTCAAATGTAGAGACCAGAGGTGGAAAAGGTTAAAACTAATCTAGTGGGGTGGAAGATAAAGGTCTTATCTATTGCAGGGAGAGCCACACTCTTATGGTTTATTCTTACGAGGCTTCTTATGTTTTATATGTTTATTTTTTAAATGCTAAAGGGAGTTATTAAGGAGCTTGAGAAAATAGATAGGAGATTTCTTAGGGGTGGGAATGAGGAGAAACACAAAATCCATTACTTGGAGTGAGACAAAGTATGTGATTATAAAGATAATGATGGTTTGGGGATTGTCAATCTTGAAATAAAAAATTATGCTTAACTTAAAGAGTGGGTATGGAAGTACAATAATGAAAGGGATAGTTTATAGAGAGAGGTGTTAGTGGAGAAGATAGGTGAGAACCCATCTAGTCTATTACTGACGATCAACATAAATAGGAGGCACTCTAATGTGTGGAAAAATATTTTAAAACCCTTATCCTTTTCTAATGATTTTTTCTTCCAAGTTAGTTCCAATATGCACATGCGATGAGTGATGGTAGTAGAATTATGTTTTGGGCTGATAGATGGATGGATGGCAGAGTCATGAAGGAGGTTTTCAATAAAATCTATGCTCTTGCAAGGAACAAGCAAGGGCTCATTAAAGAGTATGGCAGTTGGGCTGTTGAATATTGGATTTGGGATGTGAAATTGTGCCGTCAACCATTTGGCTAGGAAAAATGTCAATGGTAGATTTTTCAAGCATCAATAGGTGAATACCACTTATGCAAAGGCATGAAAGATGAACTGATTTGAAAAAGAACAATGTCTGGACAGTAGAGAGTGAAATCTTTTTGTAAACAGTGGTATTAGAATGAGAGCAACAATGGTAACGTTTAGAGGGTAGCTTGGTCAAACCTTGCTCCTTATAGGGTCGAGGTCTTTTGCTAGTAAATTCTTTTTGAAAAAGTTGCAATTAAATATGAGTTAACCCGTAGAGGTTTGATAAACACAAATTTTGCTTTATGCCCATTATGCCAAATTGAACATAAATATAGAGTTGTTGCTTGGGTTTTGTTCATGCTGATTCTAGGTTTGGGATGTTTCTTACAGCTAGGAGCTGTTTCTTGTGCATAAAAAGTAGGATGACATTTTTGGAAAGGATTTTGAAATGTTATTCTTGAATTAAAGAATAACAGGGCAAAATCTTCTTGTTCTTTTCCAGAGGTGAAAACTTTTCCCTCTATCATGAATATATTATGAACTTTCCAAAAACGAAAAACATCCTCCAAGCCTTCCCATCATATTAGTGGAACCCAAAGGTGATCCTTCACTTAGGGAATTTTCCAAAGGAACTCACCTTTAATTGTCTTTTATGCCATATATTTAACATTGCTATTATTATTAATTTTTATTTTCTTAATATCCTTTTATATTTATTTTAAAAAGCATTATTTGAATTAAAATATTGAGACTTCAGATTAAAACCATCCCATCATATTGGTAGAGTTTAAATCAAATCCCTCACTTAAGAAAATTAACTCGGGATTATGACTTCTTGCGTCCCGAGTAAAAATTCCATCTTCTATATAATCCAAACAATATGTTTTATACTATTATGAATTTTTTAAAAAAAGCATAAATATTCTTTTTTTTAAAGCTTGAATTTTTTATATTTCTAATCTAAGCTAACAACATTCCATTTTTTTAACTAGTTTAAAATATTATTTGGATTAAGAAATATTGAGACTTAAAATTAAAAACTCTCACATCATACTAGTGGAGTTTTGATCAAATCTCTCATTTAAGAAAATTAACTCAAGATTGCAACTTCTTACATCCTGGATAAATATTCCATCTTCGATCAAATCAAATATTATATTATTATTTTACTCTCTAGCTTATAACCAAAACTACAAATGAAAAATAGGCTAAAATACCCTGACCTCTTTAAGTTTTTACCATAATTCTATATGGGTCCATTAGTATTCAAAATGGACAATCCATCCTAAAAGAATATCTTTCACTGGACACATAAATTCAACCGTTAATGTTTCCGTTAGTTTGATGACGTGGCAATATTTCTTAGACAAATTTACCATTAAGTAATTCTTAAAATTACCATAATATATAAACTATAATTTTCATTTTTAAAACTTTTTTCTCTTATATTCAAAAAAAAAAATTCCTCTCCACTCTACCTCTGGCCTTATCACAACCAAATCCAACTATGGGGTGACTGGTTGGTGTAAGGGAGCGTGGTTTGTCAGCTTGAAAAAAAAATAGTGAAAAAGAGTGGAGAAAGAAAAAGGATATTTTAGATAGTTCATGTTTGCCCATTTACAAGTTTAAAGCGGATTGTCCATTTCTAATAATAATGAACTCGTATGAAAATATGATTAAAATTTAAGAGCTCAGGGTATTTTACCCTAAGAAATATGAAAGCCTAATATAAAACTAAATTAACAAGGTAAATGGCCTACCAAAATATAATAAACATCATAGCCCAACACAATAATATGACCCAAACAACA
Organism: Theobroma umbraticum; assembly: GCF_002168275.2. Classification (NCBI taxonomy): domain Eukaryota; kingdom Viridiplantae; phylum Streptophyta; class Magnoliopsida; order Malvales; family Malvaceae; genus Theobroma; species Theobroma umbraticum. Next base: position 3,081,587 of record NW_018397257.1, on the reverse strand, counting down.
AAGTCCAAGAAAATCCACACCAAGCTTAGACTGCCACAAGTCCAAAATCGAATTAACCCAATGGTAATCACATGAGCTTGACACGACCCATTTCAGTAGCTTTCCCCAAGATAAACGAATTGTTTGGTGCTTAAAGAGGCTTCTCTTTTTCTACCAAAATGGAACCATTTGGCATTTTCATAACCACTAGCTTCCATTTTCTTTATTTTCTCTTAAATGGCAACGTTTTGTGTGTTCTCCTCCAACCATCTTAACTATAAAAAGCCCTTTTTTTCTTTCAATCCTTATTTTTCTTTCCCATTTTCTCTCTTTACCCACAGGGCCTTGCTCATTCTTTTTAAAAATTTACTCTCTCAAACCTAGCAAACCCTAACTGCCTCAAAACCTCTAAGCATTTTTTATACCATCATCATAGCCTTAAAATCGCTCAAACCCTCACTCTTATTTCCTCTCTAGCCTCAAGTCCTCAAAAAACCAAAATCCCTTAAAGCATGATAAAGCCTTTTCAGCTTTGGATTGGTTTTTTCCTTTGTTCTATTTTTTCTTGGTTTTATTTGTAATAGGTTTTCTATTGATTTTGTGGTATTTGGTTGGTTGTTAGTTCTAGGAACATGTTTAGGGTTTTTTATTTCTAGGGATTTTAGGGTTTCTTTTGAAAATGCTCTATGTTTTTTACTATTGCAAGCTCCTTTAGGCTTTTTTTCTTTGAAAATGCTATTCTCTAGGGTCTTTCTTTCAAAACCTCCCTCTCTTTTTTTTTTTAACAATCGTGACTTCCTCCTACTAAAGAAGAGGAAGACAACTTTTATAGTTGTCCTCACAAGCGCTGAAAGGTAGCCATCTGTGCCCCTCCTAGTTGCTTGTTCCAGTCTTGCCAAGCATGGGAATTTTGTGCCTTGCAAGGTGCATTAGCACCCTTTTGGGTTTCATGCTAGGCATGGCTTTGTTGCCAAGCCCAATTGGTCATTTTTTTGTTTTTACTTGATATTTTGTTTTTTGTTTTTTGTTTTTTAATAATACGTGATATTATTAAAAAATAATAAAAATAAAAATAAAAAAAGACTCAACAAAAAATAGGTGTCTACAATTGCTTTTCTTTATGCATTCTTGAGAATCAAGCATAATGCAAAGATGTAAACATTGCTCTTGACCTAGTCAAAAAAAAAAACTCCTCTTTTGAATGTTCTGCAATTTGAAAAATAAATAACTCCTCTTTTAAAGGCTCCACAACTTTAAATAAATTTGAAAAATAATTAACTCTTATTTTGAAGGCTTTACAACTTTTGAAAAATAAATAATTTGACTTAGCTCATTTCTAACTTAGCTGGGCTTAGATCATCCTGGTGCTAGCTAGCTTAGGCTTGAAATCTCTCAGACCAACTTAACTGGCTTAATTCTATTGGGATAAGCCCTACAGCCAATTGAGATTGGTTATAGCTTGATTCCAATCATGCAACAATATCATTAATGTTGAATGATTAAAGGTTTTCCTTTTTCAATAAGACATCAATTATAATGAGTTATAAGTTTAATTGAATGAAGTCCATGAGATTAATATGCCTTGCAAATGAACTGTAATAAGTTGCAATTATGAGATCCTTATGTATCAAAGCATAATCTCAAAATGTTCC
>NW_018397257.1:2926696-3079946 GCF_002168275.2 Theobroma umbraticum | reverse complement strand
ATCATTGAGACTGGACATCAATGATGATTAGAGACTAGTATTTCTATGTTCCTCACTTTGAAAATAAGCAATCGATCTCATAGATTGAAATATAGAAATACTTGAAACTAGAATATAGGTATTTGCATAGAAGAGCAATTTCACTGAACATGACCCACTATGAGAAGTGCATTTAGTAATACATTTTGGTGTCTATGCAACACTTTTCATGTGTAAGTCGTGTAAATACTCCCTAGACTTGAGACACTAGGTTATCTTATATGTGGAGTGCTATACTTTAATTTCATCCCTACAGGTGCCTAACCAAGGATGCCAAAATAGGATACTTATGGATAAAGTATGAAGCATGTGAAGGCAAATGAGTGGTCAAGATAGGAATCATCACCTCAAGTGTTTTAAAGGAAATATCCTATCAGTTCTTGATTAACATTAGCTTATTGAAGTCCTTGGCCAAGGCGACATAAAGACTATGAAATGGCTTCATAAGTCTCTATAAAGCTATTGCTATAACTACTGGAACAAATATAGAGGTCAATAAAAGTAGATACTGTATCAAACTCTTATCATCTCTGGGATATATGGTGAGGGAATGAATTACACTGATAGACTATACATTGAAAGGTTATCAAAGGACCCTTTGACTTTCGTACCAATTGGGTGGCCAAGATACATTGTTAGATGCCAATCTTAGTCTATGGAATTGATTATAAATTAATTAATTGAAATTTATATTAATCAGTTAAGTCATTAATGAATTCCATTGCCAACATGTTAGGAACCTAATGGGTCACACACAATGATTGCATTTGAATTAAATTGGAAGAGTGATGATTTAAGTTAGACTTAAATCACATGCTAGGTAATTAACTTCTATAAACTTAATTAAAAGAGTTTAATTAAGTTTTAGGTATAATTATAAATAATTATAATTAAAGGCCTTGATTGCAAAATATAAAGGAAATTAATTTTGATTTTAATTTCCAAGGAATTAATTAAAAGAGTTTAATTAAGTAATGGTCCCAATATTATAATTTGTTATAATATTGAGGGTTTAATAGTAAAATTGAAGTTATTTTAACCTAACTATATAAGTTAACTATTTTACATATGAGAGTTTTTCACAATTGAAGAAAACATAGTTTTTATCAAAAAAAGAAAAAATGTTTTCTCTCTTTACTGCCAATCTTTTTGTGTGAATGAGAAAATTTTGTTTGAAGCAATTTTCAAGAGAGGTTTAGTTAACATTATGAAAAAGAAGAAAACGATAATTGTTGTCCTCTTTACTTACACAAATTATTGTTAAAAACTCCCTCTTTTGTTAAAGGTTCATGTGCAATCATGCGTACTACCATTGAAGGCCAAGCACTTGATTAGCTAGGGTTTTGGCTCCTTGTGATGTTCGCGAGATTACTTCAAGAAATGCCATTGTGATTATGAAATTATTTGACAAGGTAACTTTTTGAATAATAATTAGTTTTATTCTTTTATGTGTTAAATATCACCAAGGTGATCCATGGGTGGATGCATGTTTTTGTTGTTTAGTTATAAGTTTTAATTTTCTTTTCACTGCATATTTTTTGCATGTCGTCCATAGACAAACCCATCCAATTCATCTAAGTGCCAGCTAGATTGGGCTTAAATTCTCACATGCCAACTTAGTAGGGCTTAAATCATCTTAGTGCCAACTAGATTGCGCTTGGATTCTCTCATTGGTTAGTTCATAAAATTCAAATAAATAAAATCTTTTTCAACAATATTAAGGCTTCACAACCTTCAAAATTTTGAGTTGGGTGATTTTCACTCTTTAAGCTTGAAACTCATGTGCTAGTTTTGACTTTTAAAAATGCATGATCATGTGTATGATTGGACATCTATGTATGGTTGAATGATGAAAGAAATGAAGCTCATTACTTCCATTGTTTTGCACGATCTATTCCCTTCTTGAAAACTTTTTTTTTACGCATTCCTTGGGAATGCTCTTGTGCAATTGGCACTCTTGTCATATCGATCCAGATTTCTAAAATCAGTTTTGGAAAATGGATATCAATAAGGAATCATGTTTCGATTCAAATTTGGTTCGAATGGTTCCAAGCCTTTTGATCACTAGAACATTGTTCTCGCACAATATTTTTCTCACTTTTCCTTGAGAGTTGATCCACAATAATGCATGTCTTATCATTTAAAAGTTTTTTTGATCTCTATATGATGATAACAAAAGTTACCTTACAAAGATCAAGAGCTTTTCTTTTGAAAAAACATTTTTCTTTTACTTTCAGAATCATCATGAATATTGTCAAAATGATAACAAAATTGACCCACACAATTATTTTTCATAATCAAATATAGTTAAATTTTGAAACAGAAATGTACCAATTTAACACTTTCCTTGTTACAGAGGTAAAATATGCAACTTTTGAAAAACATGTGACATTGAATCTTTTGAGAATTGGTGGTTACTTCTTAAAACGACTTCAGATGAGTTGAATGACAATTTATCCTTTCAAATAGATTGGATGGTTTAATGCATCAATATCTAGGTTAACAAGAAAGGTTTCACAACTCTGTGGGAAAGGAAGAGAATTAATGTTTCTTCATCTAAGCTCACAAATGAAGCATGATTTTCTAAACTTGTTTTTTTTAAGAATCCAACTTTTTGCAAAAAAATTCATGTCAAATCACAATAAGTTCTAATTCTCTTTAATCTCATGATGGGTAGCATTTTAATAGGTGTCAAGACCAGTTACTAAAAGCTCAATATTGCATAAGGCTATTTTGAAAGAGAAAAAGCTCAAAATTCAGCATTGATTTTTCTAGTAAATCTTGAATCTTTAATGGTGTTTCAAAGTCTTGAGTACTTAAAAAGGTGTCCAATGCTTTCTAATTGCCTTGAAATGGTCTATTTCTAGTGCTTCTTGTTAAACCTTAGTCAAAATCATGAGTGACTTCACAAGTTCTCATTTTCACTCTAAACTGCCTTTTCAAGTTCTCACCCTAGAGCTTATTTTTCTCTTTTATTTTCATTCATTTTATTTCATTGATTATTTCATCATGCACTTGAAAAATTCAAACTTTGTCCAAAATCGATTCAAGGATTCAACAGGTTAATTTTTGCAAAGAAAAGAATCTAGTGTTTAGCATATTTAAATCTATTTAAATTTATAAATAATTTAACAATAAATAATCAACATTTAATTTATTTAGGAAAAATATATGAAGGATATTTTATAATTCACTTTTACCACTTATATTGTGAGTTTAGATTTTTATATACTTTTTTTGGCTAAATATATTAATATTTGTTGTCACATTCATTGCATGTGAATACTTATTTTTTATTTAATTTTAAATAATAACTATATTTAAATAAAATATTTTATAAGTATAAATTTAAGGATATAAATAATTAAAATTTTACAAATATTAATCTAAAAATTATTTAATACTATTAGAATTAAGAAAAACATTTTTTAATGAAATATATTTCAATACAATTAGAATTTTTACTTACAAATTGGATAAATCTTCTTAATATATATAATAAAAATTTTAAATAAAATTTTAGAGATATAATGACAAAATATATCCGTTTCATCAATCAAATTTTACTAATATCATATAGGTATATTATAGATATAAATAGATTATAGATAAGATAAAAAATAAAAATACGTTATTTAATGGGTGTTTAACTCAACTTATTAAAAAACCCTTTTTAATAGGCTAAATGCTCAAATTGGGGCCAAACATTTGGGCACTTTTTCAATGAAGGCCAAACATTTCAATTGTAACAATTGAGGCCTAAATGTTTTTGATTCCTTACAATTAAGGGCTAAGTTGACAGGTGGATGGAGCATATATCATACGCAACAAAAAATTGCATGGGTTGATAACATGGTAGTTTTGAAAAGTGTAGTGTTACATGCCATATTGAAAATTTAGTTGTTATACACCATGTTGAAAAATGTAGTTGTTACATATCATGTTGAAAATTTAGTTGTTACATGCCATGTTGAAAAATATAGTTGTCACATGCTATGTTGAAAATTTAGTTGCTACATATCATATTCAAAATTTAATTGTTACACGTCATGTTGAAGATTTAATTGCTACACACCATATTGAAAAATGTAGTTGTTACATGTTATGTTGAAGATTTAGTTGATACATGTCATGTTGAAAAATTTAATTGTTACACGCCAAAGTATAATTTGAACCATTATGACTTGACAGAAAAGATTTTCTGACAAAACTACCCTAACTATTTCTAGTTTAGCAAATGATGAAAAGATGATGGCGACGAGAACCCACAAACAGGCGACACTTGATAAGTTGACGGTGATAAATACCCAGTTGGACAGTGAGACAATAGAGAGGGAAAATGATCGGAGATGAGAGGTGGATGAGAGAGGAGAAGAGGCAAAGTGTGGGTAATTTGGGTCGACGGTGGGAAAACACAATAGTGAGAAATTTTAAACTATAGGAGTAATCATAAGGGAAAACAAAGTCGTTTTTGGCCTTGACAAAATGGCATCATTTGCCAAAAATCCAATTCGCCCACCATGTTAAAGGCAAAAATCCAAGTTAGCATCCACCTCATGGACACGCGTTAGACACCTCTCACCTTATCCCTTATTTGTAAGGAACTGAAAATATTTGGTCCTTAATTGTTACAATTGAAATGTTTGATCATAAATTAAAAAAAACCCAAAGGTTTTGACCCCAAATTGAGCATTTAGTCTTTTTAGTATAAAAGCAAAAGTAAAGTGTTTGGTTTTAAAAAATTAAAAATTTTGACCTTTTAATAGTTTTAATAATATTACAAATCAAAACTTTTTCAAAAAGGGTTAATATGTGGTAACAAATATTTAATAAGATTTTTCTATATTCTCATTTTACTCATCAATAATTCATAAAATTTTCTCGTTATTTAATTTATTTTAATATTTTTAATTAATATAATATTATATTACGTTACTTATTTCTTTCATTCTAAAAGTTATAATTATGTTTAATAAAATTAAGTATTTTTTAGTCATTAAAAATAAATAAAATATTATCAAATAATTTTTTATTTTACATATTAACAACTTCTGCATTAAGTTTGCTAAAAATTATTTTAGCTTGGAACAACATTTTTCACTTGCTATTATAAATAGATAAATTTACAATTTTGAGATAAACTAAATAAATTTATTTAATAATTGATGCAATTATTAAAACCTTAAAAAAAATCTAACTAGCTTATTAATTTGCTAATTTTTCTCCTAATGTTTCTCAAGTTCTTACCTATTTCAAAACTAACTAATTATTTTTTTAGAAAGAAATAAAAATAATACATTTATGTCAAAATAACAAGTGAGAATGAAATTCCCATGCATCGCTTAGTAAAATAGAAGCACTGTCCCTAGGAAGATCCTTGAAAAGTGTCATTCAAACAGAATCACAAGAAAATTCAACAAATGATTGGATTTGCAATATACATGCATGATACTAACTTGCCATCCCTTTTTTGAAAGATCTTTAATAGCCAAAGTCAAATTTGAATTAGCATTTGGTTCATCCCTTTCTATTTGAATCACTTTTGCAGCAATTTTATTGTTCATAGCTAAGATCACTTTATGACATCCCTCATCCCATGCCATTGACAAACCCTAATAAACACCACATAATGCTGCTCAATATGTAGAACAAATTTCGAGCTTGATCAAACAACTGCATTTTCAATTTCCAAAGTGGTCAAAAGGACACATTCTCACAAGAGTAAAGGGTAATACAATTTTAGAGGCAAAATTTTTGAAATTTTTATTTATTATATATGTATTTTTAATTATTCCTTTCAAAATTTTTAAATGTTTTATTTATTACATTTTTTTCTTTTAATGGCCCCTTTAAAATAATTTTTTATTTAATATTAATATAAATAAAAATAATAAAATGACCCCATAAGCCCTACTCAACTTTACCTTAATTTAAGTTTCTCTAGACCTTTTTCTTCCTCTTCTCCTATCTTTTTATTTTTCTTTACTTTTCTTTTTGTAAGTTTTCATCGAAGCACATTTCATTATTCAAGAGAGATTTATGAGGATGTTGTTGGTCCCAAAATGAGTGTTAGAAAAGGGTAAATAACACATAAAAATATTTTTGAGAGCAACTCTTGAAATGTAAAATCCGTTTGAAAAAATAAAGATGGATGGTTTGAAACCTATTAAGGTTAGCTAACACCAAGTAAAAAGAAGTTAAAAGAAGTGGACAAAACACAATTTTTATAATGATTCAGTCCACTTGACTTATATTTATTACCTTGATCTTTGCAATCAAGAATTTTCAAGCCGACTTCACTAAAACCAATGGAATTAACACCTTCCACTAAGCTTTTACAAGGTGAGCTTCTAACCCAAGCTCTAACCCTTTTACAACAAGTCCTAAGCTTACCCTAGCTAAGACTACCCCTTAAAGTGTCTTGCACACTCTAAGTAAATAAGAAATAAAAGATAAAAAGAGGTACAAATGATCACTTTACTGATCTAAGTTGCACAAGATTCAACACAGACACTTTCACAAAGATAGGAGTGGAATACAAGTGTTAAGAGAAGGTTTTTAGATGTGTTTAGCTCAAAACCACTCTTGGTAGATTCTCTATATAATTTTTGACTATTAAGGAGCCTTTAAATAATTAGAAGACTGATTTTAGCCGTTAGAGATAGTTTCTAGCCGTTCCTAGCTATTATTTTATCTTCATGCAGCTCTTTTCAAATAGGCAGACGATGTTCTGTTAACTGGTTACAAGCAACTCTAATCAATTATGGCTTCTTTACCTTGCATTGTCTTGTAGCTATGTACATTGTGATAATCGATTAGAGAAAACTCTAACCGATTATAAACTTTCTATTTTCATTTTCCTTTACACAGCTATCTTCCTTCAATTGATTAGCTCTTCCCTTAACTGGTTGAGGCTTCAATTTCTTCAACTTTAACCAATTAAAATTAGCTTTAATTAATTAAAAAGTTTTCAAATTTTGAACTTCTCCAATTCGGCTCCCTTCAACAGTAAACTTTCTTTCAACTTTGGATTTTGGCGTTTGAAGGTATTAAAGTATTGTGCTATAATCGATTATCCCAATTCCTTAACTGATTAGCATGCCTTTGTTTTTAGCTTCTAACACCTTCTTAATTAGTTAAGCCTCGTGCTAACTGATTAAGGCTTTATTGTCTTGCTTTTGTATAGCGCCCAGTATTGCCTTAATTGGTTAAAGCTCCACATTAATCAGTTAACAACATTCTGTTTTCACTAAGCCTATGTTTCTTTGCTTCTTTAACTAATTAACTCATTATGTAATTAAGCAAGCTTCTTGACTTGCTTCCAAACAACAAATATATTAAAGGTTTTAAACTTTGTCCTACACACTTAAATAAAATAATTAGACATCAATGATGGTGAATGTTTTGTTATCATCAAAAACATATGGAGTCAACATTTTCCCCCTTTTGAATGATGACAAAACACTCCTAGATTAAGAGTGTAATGTCTATATATTCTCTCTATATGTATGTGCAGTTGAGGGATTACTCCCCCTTAATATGTGCATACATAGCAAAAATTTTAAGATTTCTCAACCAAAATATAACATTAATCACATATGTGTAGAGATTTATGAACAATCATCAACAATAGATATAACATGACTAATCCAGTAATTTGCTCAAAAACAAACACATAGCATTACATCCTATTTCTTCTCCTATCTTCTCTCCTTTTTGGTCATCATTAAAACATATATTCAAAACTCCCTTTTATTGAGTGTGATGCAAGTAAATTTTATGAGCACAAGTATCATAAGCATTTCAATGCAATTATAAGCTGCATTTCAAGAAAATAAGCATCCAAGTATAGCATTTCTTTGCATCAAACATAATAGCAAACACAACAATTCTTTGTTCTTTCTCCCTTTTTTTGTCATTAACAAAAAAGGGGTTTAGAGTATAACAAGGTTAATTCAAACGCTTCCCCTTTAGACAAATTATGAAACTAATAAGTTTCCAATTGTTAAAACACCAATTGTTATGAGAGAAATCATGAACTTAAAATAAATAAGTCTTTAAGTAAATATTCAACAAGTTCATCTAATACTCAAGTATTTATGGAACTAGTCAAGTATGAGCATTTAAATAGATGTTTAATATATGCATCAAATACTCATATTTTCAAGAAATATTTCAAAAGTAGTTCCTGGGCATGTTTAAGGTATCATTAGTCATCAAGCATCATTCTCAATAATCATAAGATATTATCAATACTTTTCTAATTCATATATGAAAATAACAACTCAGGGAAAAAAAATATCATCAATAAGCGTTCTTAATTATCATCAAATATTTCTTTAGCAAGCAATCTAAGACATATTCTCTAAATCATAAATGAAACTATTAATTTAGGGAGAATTTTTACATCAAGAAAATATCATTATAAATGAAGTATTACCAAAGCATTTTGCACTTATTGCAATTATACAGGAGAATATTATGATCAAGTAAGCACAAGCATGATTATAAGAAATAAAAAGGCTATCTTCATTAATCATGAATTTAATTTGTTTAACGAAATAAAACTATGATTTCAATTTTAAAAGAATAAACATATACCCATTCAAAAATATGCAAGCATTGAACTTCAATGAGGTACATGTTATTTCTCAATAATTCTCATAATTCATGAGTGTGGAATATTGAAATAAAGAACTCAACTCATGAATATGTCAAAAGTAAACATTCAATCATCAATGGATACCAATTGTTAAGATTCAATTAATCAAAGCACATTAGGCATTCATTCTTAACTAAAGCTATAAGCCAATTTTCATTTGACATGTCAAGTTATTCAAGGTAACCTATAAGCTAAAGTTTGATGCACACAAAATCTTTAGATCATGTAAACATTAAGGGCTCAATGAATACATAGTTAACATTTAAATGCATATTTGAAAGAAATTTTAACTATGTCAACTCACTATATATGTCATGATCAAATTTGACTTGAGTTATGAAATTAAGCACTATAAGCAATTCTATCACTTTAGTCAAGTTATAGACATCAATCATTAAGGTCAAGTAAGATTAAAAGTTATGTAAGCATTTGACTTGACCAAAACAATAGATGAACAAAAACATTTCTTTTAGTTCAATGATTTCATCCTAATCAATTTATGAGCCTAACCATTTATTCAATTTGGAAAAAATTATTTAAGTACAAACATGAAACATATTTCAAGAATTATTCTTAGACTTAAGCATTGGAACATTTAAATTCTCAAGACATGATTTTTCAACGTAAGCACATGAACATTTCACTCTCAATTGACGATATTATTTATGTAAGTACATAAGTTCAAGCATTCATGAATAATTCCCCATTTTTTATTTTAACACTGTAAACACAAGGAAAGTATGTATTTCCATCAAATGATTGTGAGAGTGTCCACAATGCATGTTTTCAAGAATAAAAACTCATCATTAAAAGATATTCATGAAAGGATTTAATGCAATGGACAAAAAATGAAGTAAAAAGACATTTCAAAGTTCAAAAGATGTCCATTTTAACACTAAAGCACTTAGAAGTCAACTATAAAACTTTAGGGGTCGACTATGTTTAATTTCTGCACCATAAAACCAGAAAAAGTGTAAACAATGTTTGTTATATTAAAATGGTTCCAAATCAAGGATTTATGTTGACATGAATTGAATTTTTAAAGTGACCATGTTTAGAACATCATTTTCAGCATGTATGGCTTAAGATTCTTCAAAGAAGACATGTGAACTCAAAATTTGACTTTTATTGCTCATTGTTCACAAGTGCTAATAGTTTGAAGGCTCATTTGAATAATCATGTTTCTAATATGCTCAGTTATGCTCAATTTTCATTGTGAAGCACAAACATGATGTATGAAATGTTCAACAAGCATGTTGTGTAATGTTAAGTATGACAAGCAATTAACCTAATATTCTCAATATTTTTCAATATAAGGCATACTTGTTCAAGTCATTACACCCTCAAGAATGACAAGTTTCAAAATGCCATCAAACTATCTCATTTAAGATTATGCTTAAGAAAACATTTCACTCAAATTTATAAGTCATGAGAGAAATATTGAGTAGAATGAAATTTGAGCAAAGTCAATAGATCAATTTCAATCAAAAGAAACAAGAAGTTTTGCAAGAAAATAATTTGATTAAGATTTGATTTTTCTTGTTGAAAGTTTTTGCACTTGAAACATGCAAGATTTGAGTTAAACGTGCATTGTGCAAAATCATGAGCTCAAAGTAATTCAATTTTGTTTAATAAAGCACTAAAGAATTAATAATATCAATATGAGTGCTAGTTTTTCTCCTAACTTTCGTGCTTTAATTGGTTAAAGCAAGCTTTAATCAATTAAAATGCTAATGACTTGAAAGGATGTGCTTTAGTTTAAGAGAACAGAACTATTTTAATCAATTAAAATAAACATTAATTGATCTACTTTAATTGATTAAAATTTTACTGACTTCATGCACTCTAGCTAGATAGAACTGTTTTAACCAGTTAAGAAAATTTTTAACAAATTAAAACACTGTTGGTTTTGGTTTATATTAGGTACACAAAGTTACTCTAATTGTTTAAAGAAACTCTTAATTGATTAGTGAACGTCCTATCTTACTTTAAGGATTTCTTTAACTAATTAGAACATGTGTTTTAACTAATTAAAGTAAGAATTAAAGCCAAATATCACATAATACATCATTAAAAACATATTCAATTCAACTCAATTCAATTCCATGCACATTAAGGATTCTTAGTTTTCTTCTAATTCTACAAAATTGGTTCTCACTTAATGGTTTGGTGAAGATATCAATTAATTGATGTAAGCTATCCACAAATTCAATTTTAACATCCCCCTTAAGCACGTGACCTCTAACGAAATGATGTCTAATCTCAATGCGCTTAGTTTTGAAATTTTGAATATGATTTTGTGATATGTTAATAACATTTGTATTGCCACAAAACATAGGAACATTATGCATGAACATACCAAAGTCATTCAATTGTTGCCTAATCCATAAGATTTGTGTACAATTACCTACTGAATGTATTCAACTTTAACAACATGATTGAAATCTTGCACATAAGCCAACATTAAACAGTATACTAAGTCTAGTTGCTGTTAAATAAAGAAGTGAACCATAATACCTTTATAGAACTTTTGGTCCAAATCTTTTTCCTTTTTCATTTCTATCAAGCTTTGTAGAAGAATGCATTGGTGTTTTAATTGACTTTATATTCATCACACCAAACTCTTTCAGTATTTCCTGAGTGTATTTTGCTTGATTTGTAGATTAAGGAAAAAATTTAATTCTCCCATCATAATCATTTCAAACTTACCTTGCATTTTCTTAGCAAAATACTCATAAAATTTTTCATTATTAGCATTGAAGACTATATCATCCACATATATTTGAACAAGAAGTAAATCACTTTTACTTTTCTTAATAAAGATAGTAATATCTATACTCCCCCTAGAAATCCTTTTTCAATAAAAAATTTTGAAAGCCTTCCTTAGCAAGCTCTAGAAACTTGTTTTAATGCATGTAATGCTTTATGCAATTTATCAATATAATCAATCTTTTCAAAATCTTCCAAACTAGGGGGTTGCTCAACATATACTTCTTCTTGAATAAAACGATTTAGAAATGCACTTTCTTACAATATTTAACAAGAGTAGGTAATGCATAAGCTTTGTGAACAAGAAGGTATACCCAAGTATATCTAGAATAATCATCAATCAATAGCCATATGACTTGCCTCCTAAACTAGTGACTTTAACAAGTCTAAACAAGTCCATGTGTAATAGTTCAAGTGGTCTGGAAGTTGAAGTTACATTCTTTGATTTAAAAGAACTTTTTACTTGTTTCCCAAAATGACATGCATCACAAACTTTTTCATTTTAAAAAATGATCTTTGGAAGTCCAATGACTAAGTCCTTTCTTAAAAGTTTTAAATATTGTGCATGCTTGCATTTCCTAACCTTCTATGCCACAATCAACTATCACAAACATCATTGGCAATAAGACAAGATTCATTATGAAATTCAACTTTATCAAGATAAATCACATACATGTTCTCAACTTTTAAGCCAATGAATGCAACTTTGTTAGTGTCAATATCAATTACTTGATATCCATGGGAATCAAAGCAAACTATAAATCTTTTGTCACAAAGTTGACTAATCCTTAACAAATTATACTTTAGACAATTAACCAATAAAACATGTTTGATTTGAGTTTGAAAAGTGTTACCAATGGTTTCAATTTGTTAGATAATACTTTTGGAGTCATCACCAAAAGAAATGCTACTATTTTTCTTTCTATCAAGCTTGACAAACAAATCTTTATTTTTGTTTATGTGCCTTGAGCAGCCACTATCAAAGTCCTTAGGCTACCTCTCCTTTGGTTGAACTTTCAAACATTATTCCTTTTGCTCTTATTCAACTTACAAAACAATTTTTTATTTCTTTTTCCAAAGGTACCCAATCTTTGATGGGTCCTTGAAGGTTAGTAAGCACATAAGAACCTTTAAGCACAAAAACCATCTTGGTTTTGGAGAGGTTATTAGCCTTATGATAACAGCCATAAAAGATATGGCCTCTTTTGACACAAACATAACAATGAAATGAAGATACAACATTTTTCTTCTAAAAACAGCATTTATTTTAGGCTGTTTTTCATTGTTCAGCTTCAGTTTTGAGCTCTTTTCCATTGAAGCTTTAAAAGCAACATTCTCATCTAATGCTTTTTACAAGGCCTTATTTTTGCTCTCTAGTTCTAACTTCAGAGATTCATCAAATAGAGGAGGCTTATTTGTGGATTGTCTTGAGGCCACATTTGTGTTTTACGTAGCCATTGGATCTCCTCTAATAATATTAAGCCTTAAATTAAAGGGTTAGGCTTAGATATCACTTGTTGCTTCCAAAAAGAGTGTTAAAAGGGAAGTGAATAGCATTTAAAAATATTTTTGAGGGTAACACTTGAAATTTAAAATTCGTTTGGAAGATTTAAGATGGATGGTTCGAAAACTTGTAGAGGTTAGCAAACACTAAGTAAAGAGAGGTTAATAGAAGTTGACAAAACACAATATTTATAATGGTTCGGTCCACTTGACCTACATCCATCACCTTGATCTTCTCAATCAAGGATTTTCAACCCAACTTCACTAAAACTAGTGGAATTAACAACTTCCACCAAGCTTTTACAAAGTAAACTTCTAATCCAAGCTCCAACCCTTTTACAATAAGTCCTAAGCTTATTGTAACTTAAACTACCCTTTAAAGTGTCTCGTACACTCTAAGTAAACAAGAAATAGACGATAAAAGGAGGTACAAATGATCACCTTGCTAATCTAAGTTATACAAGTCTCAGCACACATATTTTCACAAAGATAGGAGTGGAACACAAGTGTTCAGAGAAAGTTTTTGGATATTTTTAGCTCAAAATCGTTCTTGGTAGCTTCTCTATATAATTTTTGACTGTAAAAGAGCCTTTAAATACTTAAGAAACTTATTCTAATTGTGAGAGACAATTTTAACCGTTACTAATTATTATTTTGTCTTCTAACGGTTTTTTTCAAATAAGCAAACAGTGTTCTGTTAACTAGTTACAAGCAAGTTTAACTAATTATAGCTTTTCTGCCTTGCACTATCTTAGAACTTTGTAAATTATATTAATCAATTAGAGGAAACTGTAACCAATTACAAACTTTTTGTTTTCATTTCCCTATACATAACAGTTTTCTTTTAATTGGTTAGCTCTTCCCGGCTTCACTTCTTTCAACCTTAACTAATTAAATTAATTAATTAGAAAATCTTTAAATTTTGAACTTCTCCATTTTGGCACTCTTCAACAGTCAACCTTCTTTCAACTTTGGATTTTGACGCTTAAAGGTACTAAAGTCTTATGCTTTAACTGATTATCCTAATTCCTTAACCAATTAGCATGCTTTTGTTTTTAGCTTCAAGCATTTTCTTAATCAGTTAAGCCTTGTGCTAATTGATTAAAGCTATACTATCTTGCTTTTGTATAGCACCTAGCTTTGCCTCAATTAGTTAAGGCTTTAAGCTAATCAGTTAACAACATTCTGTTTTCACTAAGTCTTTTCTTCTTTGCTTCTTTAACTGATTAGCTCATTTTGTAATTAAGCAAGATTCTTAACTTGCTTTCAAAAGATAAATATATTAAGGGTTTTAAACTTTATCCTACACACTTAAATAAAGTAATTAGGCATCAATAAATGAAAATGTATTGTTATCATAAAAAACACGTGGAGTGGTTTTCAGCGTGGACAAAGAATGATGGGACCGTTCACCACCATTGTATGAAATTAAGAGGATGTAAAGTTTTATTTTATATTCTTCTTTTTATTTATATTATTATTTATATTTATTTATTTTGTCATTTCTATTCTATTTGTTCCTATGTTTTAAGTTTTTATGGATTTTCTTCTCTAAATTTCTCCAAACATGTTCTTCTTCTTTCTATTTTGTTCTGTGATATCTATTTTCTACTTATCATGTTTTTTTATTATGTGAATTTTATTCTTCATGATTTTAGTTTTTCAAAATTAAAAACTTATTATGTAATTCTTAAATATAAGTTGTAGTGTTGCACCATTGATTGTTGCTTAAAATTTCATATCATTTTTTTATTAATCTTGGTTATATAAGATGACATTATCTTGAGTATATCTTTTTTGTATGCTTTACATTTTATATTTAGTTAAAAAGAAATTATCTTGAGTGTATAAGAGGAAATTAAGTTGAGTATTTAGTCTTTAAACAGTCTTGATTATGTAAGAGAAAATTATTAATCATGTATATGGTATTTAACCATTTATATTTTTTTAAATTATAGTTTTGTATTTAGTATTTTAAGTTTAAATAGAAATAAAATAAAAATATTGGATATTGATTGTATTAATTTTTTAAAATTTAATTAAAATATAAGTAAGTTGAAAACAAATTGATAAATTCTTTGAAAGAAAATATTCAAATTGTTTAAATAATTTTCTTATACTTGAGCCAATAAATTTCAATGCTTTAACTTATGAATAAGAGGAATCATCATTAAGCACAACCTTTTTAAGAGATTATTGTAAATCGTTTTTTATGGTTCTTTTTAATTTAAATGTTATATAAAATTATTATATATTATAAACTCTTGATTATTCATTAAGTTCAATATATTAATTTAAAAAATTTATAATTCTTATTATTTTTTATCTTTAGCTTCTCAACAAAAGTTAATTCTATCGTTGCCTCCTCCTAGTGAATTGATGGCATGAAATTTGATAAGCTCCATACGTGTTGAGTAGCATTTAATCCTGAGGCGGTGGAGATAACTCCGCACAAGATTTATCGACATCGGCATCTGTTCAAATAAAATATGATAAAGAATTTTAATTATTATTTTTTTCTTATATATATAGTAGAGAAACACAAAATATTGATATTCTTAATGAAACATGTAATGAGTAAATGTAATTAGAGTGAGTTAAAAATAACAATTGCAGTAAGTCAAAATAAGGAAAACGACTTCAACCCACGATTCCCGAAATCACTGTTTCAATTTCCCGCCTAACCGCAGTTATTCGAAAATTTCGTTCCCTCTCCATTTTGGAAATTAATTAATTAAATAAAATAAATCCCCCCGCCCTCCCCTCCCTTCTCAGCATCAATTTGCTCCTCGTGCAAATAGTCGCCCCATCGCCGAGTTTCAGCTTCCCGCTCTCCTCTCTCTCCAACGCCTAGCCATGGCCAAAACGTCGTCTTCATCTAGGAAACCTACTCGATCGAGCCAGAGAAATAAAACGACCATGTCAAAGCCCAAATATGAGGAAGTCACCGATGTCGCTCATGAAGAAGAGAGCACTCAAGTCTCTCGTGGAGAGGAGAGCACACAAGTCTCTCATGAAGAAGAGAGCACTCAAGTCTCTCGTGGAGGTAAGCGCAAAAACAACTCTGCCTCTGGAGCTTCCAAGTCTAAACGAAGCCGACCAGAACTGGGGTCGAAAACTTCGCCGTTCAAATCGGAAAGTGAAGACGTTGGGGTCCTTGGCGGCGATGGGAGCGGCTGCCAGAAGACGCCGTCAAAGTTGAAAGTGACCAGACGAGCTGTGCACGGTAATGGGAAAGAGGAGCAGGATGCCAGGTTTATCGGCGAGCCGGTCCCTGACGAGGAGGCAAGACGGCGCTGGCCAAAACGCTACGAAGGGGTGGTAATATATAAACAAACAATAAACAATTGCTTCTTTCATTTCTTTTTTGGGAAAAGTAGAATCTTTTAAATATTTCTATCCGTTTTGAATTTATTAGTAGAGAAGGTAGGTTATGTAGTATATTTCCTTCTGAATGCTTTTGTTTATTTATTTGTTTGCATTCTGACTTGAATTTCAATTCTCTCTATGTTCAGGAGCAAAAACAAGTTGTTTCAAAGAATTCCAAAGAGTAAGTAAAATACATCAATCTATAAGCCAATTTTCTTTTGTTTATTTACATTGCATCTATTATATAACTCATTTAAGGGTCGTTTGCTATTCTTTTCTAAAAGTTTTATTTTTGAATCGTTTCCAATTAATAGCAGCATGGAACATGTTTTGGTTAATGAAGTGTGGGTGCAAAACTTAGGCTCTAAAGAGATGGTGGAGGCAATGACTATGTGGTGGGAATGGTGTTAAGGGGTTAGAGGTCTGAGTTTAACACTGCATAAGTGTGAAATAGAATCATTTAGGCTTTTTATGGGTGAATAGGCTTCTACCGAATGAATATTGAACAGCGAGGACACTGTTACTGTTATTATTATTTTTTTTGTGAAATATGAATGCCCAAGAATTTATCCCTTTCAACAATTTTAGAAATTTTGTATTGTGTTTTGGTTGCTTGAAGAGAAAAAGATGCACCAAACTAACTTTCCTTGTAGTTTTCAAGACATAAAACACAAAATGAAGCATTATCAAATGTAACCCTGGTTTTCTCAATTTATTTGGCACAGTGAGAATGATTCAGAGATTATTCAAGCTCGACGGCACTACACTCAAGCGGAGGTTGATGGACGTGTGCTGTATAATCTTTATGCTGATGCTCATGTCAAAGTCAGTATATACTTGTTATTGCCATTTTTTGATGCATCTACCATTTTGGAATGACCAGTCATGTTGGTCTTGTGCATTTGTTGAATTGATTCATATGTCTTCTTTCACTCTATTTTTATTCATTGCATTGTTAACTAATCTTGTCAAGTTGTTTTCATTTCTTTATTTGACTGTTGTTTAGGTTATATTAGGCATCAAAGTGCAAAAATATCATGTCTTGCTAATATGTTTTGGAATGGGATATGGTGTGGTATTTATTTATTTTGAAAAAAAAAATTGCAGCCTCTTAAGATTTGATGGAAAATTCACTTATTTATCATTAGAACAAAAATAACGCTTCATCTGCCCTCAAAAAGTAACGGTATGAAGTAATCATTAGTTTCGGTGAAGATTTTGAATGGATATTTAAATTGTTTGAGTCTGTATTTTGCTGTTGGATTTTTTTGGAATTGA
Source organism: Theobroma umbraticum (assembly GCF_002168275.2). Classification (NCBI taxonomy): domain Eukaryota; kingdom Viridiplantae; phylum Streptophyta; class Magnoliopsida; order Malvales; family Malvaceae; genus Theobroma; species Theobroma umbraticum. The sequence continues at coordinate 3,062,326 of NW_018397257.1, read as the reverse complement.
AAATAATTGACTTTTTTCTCTTGTTAAATCATGTAGCTGAACTGAAATAATCAAAATTTACTGGTTGATTGGATTTTTTTTATATGATAATCATTGCTGTTTTTGGTTAGGCTAATTTCATAACTCAGCAATTCACTTTGCCACATTCTTCTTTCAGGAAAAGAATTTCAAGCTGGTTTAATGCACTATCTTACTAAATATTAGAAATTACAATTAACCCTACAGGTTATAAGTAGAACAAGATAAATATGTGAAGTGTTAAAAGAATTTATTAATTCTTCACTCAACTTTTTTTTTTTGACACTACTTGTACTAGATTGTAGATGAGAATCAGTCCGTCCTAGGCATCGCATGTTTAGAATTTTTGGCATTTGTCTTACTTTTCATGGATTCTCTCTCTTGTTTCTTTTTTTGGTACAGGTGTGACTATGAAATGCACCTTCTTTAACTAACAGAAAGTAAATGGTTAGGAACTTGAGTCAAAACTGTATGGATTTGTTGGTAGATATCATCGATTAATCAATTTTGTTATCAAATGGGCTAGTAAAAAGAGTAATTTGGGACTTGAGCTAAGACTATGCTTTTCTATACATGCAGAAAGTTTTAATTGTTTCATCAAGCTTTGAATCTGTTGTTTTTGTTGGGAATGTGTTGTTTTTGTTGGACTATGTGAACTTCATAAATAATTTTTATAAATGTGCTTACCAAGTTAGTTCTTAAGAGTAGGGTAATTAATTTAACCTTATTTCCATGTTTATACATGTATAGGCTGAAGAAGGGCAGGATTATTATATTTGTAAGATTGTAGAAATGTTTGAGGCAGTTGATGGGACCTTGTATTTTACAGCTCAATGGTTCTACAGAGCTCGAGACACTGTAAGAAGCATTTTTTATACGATTTCTATTGTTTTCTAACCTTTAATTTAGCATTACATTTGATTTGCCTTTTCTTTCCCAGGTAATGAAAAAGTTAGGCCACCTTATTGATAAGAAGCGTGTATTTTTTTCAGAGATTCAGGATGACAATCCATTGGATTGTCTTGTTGAAAAGCTTATAATTGCAAAAGTTTCATTGAATGTATGTTATCTTGTCTTGTATTTTTGCTTTGGTTCTTTCTCATATATTTTCGGCTTCTTCCTACTAATGTATGTTTGCCTTTTAGGTTGATTTGGAGGCAAAGAAGAAAATGATTCCATGTTGTGATTATTATTGCGACATGCTGTATCTTTTGCCATATTCTTCTTTTATTAATTTATCCCCAGGTAGTTTTCCCCTTGATTGCCCTATCCTTGTCTATTGAGCTTATGTATATGAACATTAGAAAATTAATTATTTGTTTCAACTTCTAATGTTTTTTTTTTCTTTCTAAATCATAGAAGATAAAACAAATTGCAGTGAAGCTTCATCAACAATTTCTAGTGATGACATAAATAGTGTTAACGAAGAAAAAAGTCAGTATGAGGAAGCCTCTCAGGCTTCAAACAATAAAAAATCACAAGTAACATTGTTGGACTTGTATTCGGGTTGTGGTGCAATGTCAACTGGTTTATGTCTTGGAGCAAATATGGCTGGGTTAAAACTTGAGACTGTGAGTTACTTAGTACAATTCAAATAATTATGCATTTTTAAGTAGTTCATACATGTTTACCTATATTTAATGATTTCTTGAATTTTAATTGAATGTTTCTAGAGATGGGCCGTGGATTTAAACAAATATGCCTGTGAAAGTCTCAAATGGAATCATCCAGAAACAGAGGTAAAATTTGTCTATAATTTGTTTTTTCATTTTTGTTGTTAAATGTATTATGTAAGAAATTTTTTGATGAAATCACATGGTATTTCAGGTTAGGAATGAATCTGCTGAAGATTTTTTAGCATTGTTGAAAGAGTGGGAAAGATTGTGTGTTTTATTTTCGTTGTTGAAATCTGAAAATTTGGAGAAACAATCCTTCAATCCGTTTGGTATGGAAGATGATGGTGATGATGATGACAATGAAGAAGATGATACTGAAGGTGATGTGTTTGAAGTTGAAAAGATTCTAGCTTTATGTTATGGTGATCCCAAGAAGAAGGGGGAACGTGGATTACATTTTCAGGTATATGAGCATTATAGCTATGCTTACCTTTAATACAATCTACGTCGAGATTGTAAAAAATTTATCTGTTTAAGCTCTCACTGATTGTAGTTAGCTTTATGTTTTGTATAGACATTATTTGGGTCTATATACTTTGGCATACTCCACCTTGACTTCTTCTATTCCTTATTCTAGGTTCGTTGGAAGAACTATGGGCCGGAAGAAGATACGTGGGAGCCACTAGAGGGAATGGAGTATGTAGTCAATATTTATGTTTGTATTTCATCCTCAAATGCAAATCTGTCTCTAACATGTAATCTCTTTTTACAGTGATTGTCGAGAATGCTTGAAGGACTTCGTTACACATGGCTTTAACTCAAAAATACTACCCTTACCTGTAAGCATCTTTTAGCTTTTGCTATGCTACTTTTTTCTTGAATGAATTTCATAAAAAGGAATTTACCTGTAGTATTGTCCCTTGCTTTCTCCTACAACCAACTAATCTCTAGGAATTGAACATAATCCTCTGGAAAATTATACTACCTCGAACCACTTTCTGTTGAGGATCTTTCCTATACATATAGCTATGACCAGGTGCTTAGTATTTGGCAAGTTTCAATCTCATTTTCATGGAATTTAACTCATGGAATAACACACTATTTGGTTCACTAGCAGTACCAAAAAGAAGAGCAGCACCTACCTTCAGTTCTAATACTCACTTAACACATCCACCAATAATTCATTATTTAACTTATACTGAAATAATGTTTGGAGAGTTATCTCATTTGTATGTTATAGAATTGTAATTGAAATGCATGTCAAACTTTCAGCTAACAATTGAAGGCTCTAGCGCACTTGAATCTACAATAGAAATCTTACCTTTTAACTTTTTTTTTTCTTCTAATAACTTTTTCCATTAATAATTCGGTTTTTTCAAGAATGAAAAATAGTGCACAATATCCAAGAAACCCAAACAACTAGACCACACAACCATGTAAAACCTAAGGAAGAAAGAGAGCGTAATCTCAAAAAGTACGTATATGCATGAGAATCTACTATTTCATATCTTCTATATAGTGTCACTCAAGATATAACCAAGTTGGTACCGGATGCACCTTTTTCTAAACCAGTCATTCTTTGCATTCTAATAGTTTCCCTACGGATTCCTACTTATGGACTCTGGATGTGGTTTCTAACTAGGTTCTTACATTAATTTTGAGGACCCAAGTGTCTTACCTGCATTAATTTAAACTGTTCAAGAAAATCAGGCCCAGGTATGCTAATGTAAAGTGAGAAGTCAATGTAACATAGATAAACTTTGTTAAATGCACATATTCAATAATTGGCTCACAAATTGAACTCCAGTCCTTTCATTTTCCCTGAATGGACTGTTATTTCTCTATCCGAATTCTTTAGGCTGTAGTTGAAAAATAGCTGGAATACTCTACCAAATCTGTTTCTTCTAATTAACTGTAGCATACAAGCGCCAATATTTCGTTAATACAACATTGTTGCAGTACCATGGTCTAAAGCTTTAATGTCAGCATTGTGAAAAAACAAATGCAGAGTATTTTCTGAAGTCAGAACAATTTTGCCTTGCTTTTGTTGCTATCACAAATTCTTAGTCTCTTGTATATTTTCCTGCTGGTCCTATAGGGTGATGTCGATGTGATTTGTGGGGGGCCCCCATGCCAAGGCATCAGTGGGTTTAATAGGTTTAGAAATAAGGAAAATCCTTTACAAGATGAAAAGAACAAACAACTTAAGGTTTTCATGGAGATAGTGGAGTACTTGAAGCCAAAGTTTGTTTTGATGGAGAACGTTGTTGACATTGTAAAGTTTGCTGAGGGATTTCTTGGACGGTATGCCTTGAGTCAACTAATTCATTTAAACTACCAAGTTCGAATGGGAATGATGGCAGCTGGTGCTTATGGTCTTCCCCAATTTCGGATGCGTGTTTTCTTGTGGGGGGCTCGTCCTACTGAAGTGAGTTTTATATATTTAAGTCACTGTAAATATAGAAAAAGCTAAAGCTGTGGTTTAATTGGATGTTCACTGTTTTCAGAAATTGCCACAATATCCACTTCCTACACATGATGTTGTAGTAAGAGGTGTCATTCCCCTTGAATTTGAGGTACAAGAACTTTTTATTTATTTTTAATTTGAAAAGCTTCCATTTTCGTATAATACTTTATGAATGTAGATGAACACAGTAGCCTATGATGAAGGACAAAAAGTGGAGTTGGAAACGAAACTTCTACTAGAAGATGCAATTGCTGACCTTCCTGCCGTATGTCCTATGATTTCTTGATTTTTTTTTCTGATTTGCTAGTTCATTTATCTTTTTACTTATGATACATGTATTTGAGTTCATTATGCATTTAGGTTGGAAATTATGAGCATCAAGATGAAATGGACTATGACAAGGATCCTCAAACAGAGTTTCAGCGGTTCATTAGATTAAGAAAGGAGGGTAGGAAGTTACATACTTATTTATATGTTTTGAATTCCATATTCAAAGCCATATTTGGATCAGTATCATTTGTGTTTTGTAGTTTGAATGTACATTGCTTCTTTTACTCTTGGTTAGCAAGGAGAAGATATATATGCTAATGGTTCTACTACTCTTGTCAGCAACTTATAAACGATAATTCTTCAGAACTTTGCAACCAATTTTTTTGGATAAAAATTGGCTTTCCTTTTCTTTTTGTACGATGGTGTTACTTGGTTATGCAAAAAAAATCTTGTGTTGTTTCATCATGACCTGCATGTTTCAACTTCATGAAACTGGTTGGACAAACTACGAGCATATTTCTTTATGTCTTGTAGAGATGCCCGGTTCTTCGCCAAAGGCAAAACCAGCAAAACATTTGCTCTACGATCATCGGCCGCTCGAACTCAATGTCGATGACTATCAGCGTGTTTGCCAGATTCCCAAAAAGAAGGTATCGCATTTCCATCTTAATCTAATCAGTCATATAACCTTTTGTTTTTGCTTTTTTATTTTTTATTTTTATGAATATTAGGTATGCCCTTGGCTGCATCTTCACTTGCTGAATTCCATTCCTTTTCCTGTTTCATTCTGTGTGTGTGTGTTGATTAGGGAGCAAATTTCAGAGACTTACCAGGTGTTCTAGTACGTGATGATAACAAGGTGGAATGGGACCCCAATGTGGAGAGGGTTTATTTGAAGTCTGGGAAACCTTTGGTAGAGAGCGCACTCTTCCGTTTTAATTTATGTTGATATTCTACATTATCTCTTGTGTTGTACTTGATAATATTATCATAAACAATGACAGGTCCCTGATTATGCCATGAGTTTTATTGGGGGATCATCGTCCAAGTGAGTGGTTTTTTTGTTTGTCATGTATTTGTTGCTTGATGATGTATTTGACTTGATGACTTGACCCATGATGAATTTGTGTATAGACCCTTTGCTCGTCTATGGTGGGATGAAACTGTACCAACAGTGGTTACCAGGGCAGAGCCTCATAATCAGGTTATGATTTTATGCAGTATATATATATATATATATATTTATTGTGTTAAAATCACATTTACCCAAGAAACCATTTCTGGAGTGGCTAAATGTTGCTGTGTTTGTTTACAGGCGATTTTACACCCTGAACAAGACCGTGTCCTCTCGGTTCGTGAGAATGCAAGACTACAAGGCTTCCCTGATTACTATAAGCTTTTTGGCCCCGTTAAGGAAAGGTACTTCTTCTACTGTGTTATCAATAAACATATAATTGGTTATAATATTTAATTATTATTCGATTACAATGTTGGCTGGATTATCTTTAAGGTACATTCAAGTTGGGAATGCAGTTGCTGTGCCTGTAGCTCGGGCATTAGGCTATGCGTTGGGTTTAGCTTACCAAGGAGTTCCAAGCGATGAGCCACTAATGAAACTTCCCCTGAAATTCCCAAACATTATTGAAAGAATTTCTTCTGAATCATCTGAAGACAATTCATAATTTGTATATCATCTGACAAACCCATCATTCTTGTCTTAGGATTATAGTTGAAGTAATCGTCACATTGAAGATTTGGAAAACATTTATTTTGTTACTCACAGTATATTTAAAAGGTTTAGTTGCATTATATTCTTTCTCTTCGGTTAGCAGTCATATTTGATTTTGAATATGATTTAAGAAATAAATTATTTCGGAAGGCTTTTGTTCTCGTGAGTGAGTTGAAATTTAAGTTTAATTTCGTGTGATCTTTAATTTTGAAAATAAAGTTTCAATTAGTTTATAAATTATGAATGTATGTTTTGAATTTAAAAGATAGAATAAAATATTTTTACTTTTTGAAGTTTTAATTTAAATTATATAAAAATTTATTAATTTTTAAAATAAATGTTTCGTTTTAAGTTTAAAACATCATTAATGAAAATTATGAAAAGATTATAATATTTTTTTATTAATTAAAAATTTTATTATTATACTTAAAAAAATAAAAAAAATAAAAAGCATTTATCGGTGTTTTTTGACTCACCAAGAAAGGGGAGCATTGGTGCACCGCTGGAAAGCCTGATTTGGGGTTATTTAAGGGAGCATTAGTGTTCCTTTGAGGAGCTCTATCGAGGCTCTCCGATGCTTCCCTTTTGTTTAATTAATCAAAAATATAATAATAATTTATAAAATTTAATTAAAGATAAAGTTATTCTTTTATCTTTATTACATTAATAAGTTGATGAAAATACTATCAACAGTTAAACTTACATGTCTAATAAAAAATATTTTATTGAGATAGAATATTTATTTCAAAAATTAAAAAATTTTTGTATAATTTGATCAAAATTTTAAAAAATAAAAATATTTTACCTCAAAAAATATATTTGATAGTTAGTGAAATATTTATGTTTATATATTCATAATTTATTTTATTTTTTATTAATATGAGATTGTGATATTTATATTAAAATATAAATATTTTTATAATATTAAGTAAAATTAAATATAAAATGAAACTCGAATTCACTCGAGTTGTCAAATTGTTTTTGATGCCTAAATTTGAATTTAAATTGATTTTTTTTAAAATTAATAATTTAAATTTGAAATAAGTTGAATCCAAATAATTTAAGTCATTTAAATCATTCAATTCAAACAATTTGACAAAAGATAAATTTAAATTATTATTAAATTATAAAAAATACCATTTTTTATTTTGATAAAATATTATTAAATTATAATAAAAGATCATTTTGTTTATAGTATAAATAATATTAAGTTATAATAAAAGATATTTTTATCTTTTGACAAAAATAGACACTAAATTATAATAAAATATATTTTATCATTTATTTTTTAGATTATTTTAAATTTATTCTTATTAATTAAATATTAAAGTAATATTATAATGATAATTTCACTACTATCTTATCCTATTATCACAAAATAACCAAATATCGAACGCTTTCATCCATACAATTTGGAGAGCATATGTTCTACAATTATTGCATCATAATTAGTTAATTTTTTTGAGTCATAAATTAGTTAATCAGAATGATAAATCGTATAGAATCTATCAAAATATCAGATGAAATTTATACTTATAGATAGTGATTCTTATACATAATTTTTTGTTGTAATTGAATAAATATTTCCAGATTATAGTTAAAAAAAAATTGCAAATAAAAATCTCCCTTTACACTGATATAATTAACACTGCAAATTGTTACCTTCACCCTAAATTGGAAGATTGAAACATAAATCCCTTGCATCTATGAACGCTGCTGCTGCCATTACACTCTCTGTTTTAGCACCAGCAGAGCTACCAAGTCAAGCAATTTCAACCCAAACCTTTAAAATTAAACAAAAAAAAATAAAAGGGGGCAGGGGGTGGGGGAAGAAGAGAGAAACTTTTACAGTCCATTAAGGTAGCAAGCCAAAATCCATGGACACCGAACAAACCCAACAGAAGGGAGAAAGAAAAACAGCGGTGAATCTGAGTTTGATGGGTTCATTTGAGTGAAGGAAGAGGAGGCAATCGCAGCACTGCTTCCTCTGTCTCATTGGGGTCTGATCTCAGTATCTGCCACCAATAAAACCATATATCATTAAAAACAGAAGAGCTCAAATTCGATTAATTTTGATGCACAGAGAGAGAGAGAGAGAGAGGAGTGGTTACTGGGTCTTGAAGAGGAGGCTTGGTGTCGTCTTCTGCAGGTCTGAAGGGGGGCTTTTCAGTCTTGCGCTGGGATTGGCTTTGGCTAGTGTTGCTGGGTTTCATCGAAATCTCTGCACCTTTCATCTTCCCCTTTTCTCTCCGGGCGAGCTTTAATTAATGGGAGGTATTCACCTCACACTTGGCCGTTTAAAGGATGCCGTTCCAAGTCTTTTCCATTTGAAAGATGTATGAATTTTACATGTTATTTGTGAAAATCCTAGTATTAACTTGGCTTGTACAAAGGTCCTGAATTAATTCAGTTTATGCAACTGAGTTCTTGTATTTTTATTATACCGAAACAAGTCTTTACTTTTTTATTTATATCTCAAAAATTTCTATTTTTATTATTATACATACAAAAACTCTTAATTCACGATCATCAAACTTAATATCGATTGATATTTTTTTATTCATATGACATGATGACGCGCTCATGCGACAGTTGAGATGACTATATCAAATGCCATGTGATTAGTGTGAAAGAGATAAATAAAAAAAGAAATCACCTCAATTGATATGTGATCATGTAATCAAATCACGTTATATGTTATATAAATAATAGAAAACACCAGTCGACTATCGTTAATTTTTTATTGTAATTTTTTTTAAAAGAAAAACACTTATAAATAACTTCCCCTCATAATGGATGTGTTGAGACCCTCCCTACTTTCCCAGTCCCATTAGAAATAATGACAACATTACGCTGTAAGCTTAAAAAAATGAGTTTAAAAATCAGTTAAAAACTAACAGTTAGCCAATTTTTGGCAATTAATTAAAATTCTGCATGGAATAAAACATTAATCCAACACGATCTCCATCTGCAGTAGCCAGTTTTCTTCTCTGTTGATGTTTTGCAACCTTATAATCTACCACTTCATGAAAGAGGCTTGGATCAAGCACACAGTTCTCACTCTCAGATACAGCTGCTTGAACAGTTTGGTTATTTCCCTTCCAGAAAATCCTTTAGTTTTAGCTGCAGCTTCTCTTAAGATATCATTAGTCGCCCTTGATCTCAATCTTTTGAGTTTGATTTGAAATTTTCGTTATGAGTTAAGGACTTATGTGGATACACTAAAAGAATATAAAGACTTTTTGAATACAAATGAAAGGATACGTGGTTCTTTGGGTACGTTAAAGGCATATGAGCACAAATTAGTATGAATGGCTCTCGTTCAAGCTCTGGAGAAGCCTCCGTGTACAAAAGGAAGTGGATCACCTGGAGACAAGCACTAAGAAGATTAAAGTGATCAATGATGGTGGTAAGCATGTAACAAGCCAGGATCCTCCTGCAAAGTCTTTCAAATAGACTCTGCTGTACGGGAAGAAAGACATAGATGATGCTGTGGCTATGGGGAATATTGAGAAAATCATTTTTAATGTCGATGATGAGTGGTTTGATGATGATCCGATGGAGTCTATCCCTCATGTACATATATAGATGAGACCGGAAGAATATGCTACCACGACCGTGGTGTTCTTCTCTTATTATTAAACTAAGGGGAAATCTTTCAGTTTCTCTTTTCTTCAATATAAAGTTTCTAAACTCTGGTGCCTTGAAGGAGATACAGAATTTATCGACTTGGGACTTGGCTATTATATTGTCAAGTTTTGAGGAAAAAAATTATATGATCGAAGTGCTCACAAAAAGACCTTGGAAAATTTTAGACCACTACTTGATAGTGTAACGATGGAAACCGAACTTTAGGTTGTTTACTACTACTGCTGGGACAACGACCGTTTGGATTAGACGCCCGGAACTCCCTATTGAAAATTTTAGTGAGGATTTGTTGATGATTATTGGCAAGCTTATTGGAAAACCTTTAAAGCTCGATGCAGATACCAGCTTGGCAATCCAAGGTAAATTTGCTAGAATTTGTGTTGAAGTTGATCTCTGTAAACCCTTGGTTTCCAAGGTTAAAATTGGAGAAATTATTCAAGTTGTTGAATATGAAGCCATCCACATAGTTTGCTTTCGTTGACTCCATATGTTTTTGATAATTACTAAACATTCTTCATTCATTAATGTCTAACTTCATTATTTAAGTATACAGAATTAAGTTAATTCCCTCAATAAAATGAATAATTAAAAACAAGGTCATATAATAGATAGGTTAATCAATGAAAGTGGGAAAGATGAAAAGTGTTAGTGAAGATAAGGGTTTCGTAACTAATTAGCAAAAGCCTTAATCAGTTAAGGAATGGTTGGGCTATAAGTTGAAGCAAACTAGAAAAATCTTAATCAGTTAGCATGAGACTTAATTGATTAAGGAGGTGCTAGACAACGCAAAACAGAGGTGTGCTAATCGATTAAGGCATGAGGTTAATCGGCTAGAGCACAAGATTTGAAGAACCTCAAAGTGCCAAAATTCGAATTTAAAATAATTCTGACCATTGAAGGGAGCCAAAAAAAGAAAATTCAAATTCAAAAATTTTATAATTGATTAGAGCTTCTGTTAATCAGTTAAGGGTAAAGGAAGTGAATGCTTAATCAGTTAAAGGAAGAGTTAACCAAATAAAAGAAGTTTGCTGAAGTAGAGAAGCTTGAAGACAGAGACTTCTTAGTCAGTTAAAATCTCCTGTAATCGGTTAACGCAGAGCACATAGTAGTGAGACAGTCCAAGGCAGAGAAGCTGTAATCGGTTAGAGCTATCTATAACCAGTTAGTCGAACTTTGTCTATCTATTTGAATTTAAGCTCTAGACGACAAAAAAATAGCTAGAATGACATTAGAGTTGTCTCCAATGGTTAGAAACTGTCACCAACATAAAAATCTGACTCCTCAAGCATAAAAGGAAGCTTCAACTGTCAAAGAGATAGTTTTGAATTAAAAAAGAGCCATTTTGAGCAAAAAGCTAAATATTCTTCACCAAAAACACTTGTTCTTCATTCTTATATTAGAAAAAGTGTTTAAGCTTGCTTGTAATCTTTCTAGATTTGTAAAAACTCTTAGTAGTACTTTTTTTTCTTCTTTTTCTTAGAAAATTAGAGTGTGAGAAGCACTTTAAAGCTTATTGTAAGGGAATAAAGCTTGAGTTATAGGATCACCTTGTAAAAGCTTGGTGAAAGTTGTTAATTCCATTGGTATAGTGAAGTTGGGCTAAAAATCTTTGATTGGGAGATCAAGGTAGTGTATGTAGGTCAAGTAAACTAAACCATTATAAATACTCTTGCATTGTCCACTTCTCTTTACCTTTCCTTACTTGGTGTCTTATAATTCTAACAAGCTTTAGACCTTCCTATCATTTAGTTGATTAAGAGCTTTACAAGCTTTAAAGGACTGACTAAAAATTTTTAAGTACTATTTAGCCCCCTTCTAGCACTCCAATGGGACCAATAGCTTTGGCTGTGGAATCGTTGGTCATTGTAAGGAAAATTGTCTTTTGAAACAGGGTATGGTAATGGCCAAGGTAGAAGTGGGAGGTCTAATTGGTGAAGAAGCAAAGGTGGAGAGGATTAAGGACAAAAGCTAACAAATTAGGAAGGATTAATGTTGAAGGATCTCCAAATTGATTTGATGTTTTGGTGGAGGAAAATCAAAAGAATATTGAAGACTTTCATCTTGAGGGTAGAGATGATGAGGAGGAAATTCAAAAAGATATTTCGAGAGATAATGTGAGAATTTTTTTGTCAATTTAAGGAAAGCTTGGAGAAGTTAAAGACAAATATTCTTGTGGAGAAGAATTGGCCACACTTGGCAAGTAAAGAAAATATTTGTTAGTATAGAAGTCTCAATGAACAATATATCAAGAGAGGGTGAATTGGTATATTTAAATTCTTTTGAAAACTAAGTATAAAATCAAGAGTTTTAGCAACCAAGAATTCAAAAACAAGTATGTGATTTTCTTAAGCAAGTTTTCAACAATAAATTGCAAAGAACAAGTGATAAACAAAAGGTAAAATATTTTTCCTAAGTCAAGTGAAAACAAAGCATAAATAATGAATCAAGGTAAAATATTTTTCTAAGGCAAAAGCAAGTGAAAAATCACAATGCAAAACAATTAAAAGAAAGACATAAGATTTTTATAATGGTTTGGCTTTCTATAGTGCTTACATCCACTCCTTTGAAACACTAAGGAATTTCAAATCCATTAAGGGAAATGAGCTTTTTAAGGGATCAAGCAAAACCTTCACAATAGCTATTTCCTGTGATCAAGAAAAACCCTATTCCTTACAATAGCTTTTTCACAAGATCAAGCGAAACCTTTCAACAATGGTTTTTAACAAGCTTAACCACAAACCCACAAGTAGCTTTGCAAGGTTAAGCTAGAACCTTTACAAAGATATGTATACACAAAGGTATAGCAAAGTATTGCCTCACAAAGACTGAATGCTACAAGTTTAAGCTTTGGTATGAAAAGGAGAAATGATCTCAGAAAACTTTTTTCAAAGATTTTCAAAGCAGTGAGCTTTTCTGCTTTCAAATCTTGTTCGAAGACTAAGATGAAAGCTAGAGAAGAAAAATAAGCTTGAGGCTCTCTTTAGGGTTTTTCTCTTTAATGGCGATTTTCTCTTGTTTCAAAATGATTCAAATAAGTCCATTTATAGTGCAAAGGATGTTTGGCACCATTAGACACAAGTTTGAATCCATTTTGCTTGTTCTTGAAGCTTGAGGATCAATTACACGCTCTTAAGATCAACTATATTCTTCAAAAATCTCGAATTAGGGCTTTTATAGTCGACTAAATTCATCCTATACTCGATCCAACTTTAAAGAGTGTGTAACTTTGAAGTTTTAGACTTGAGGTATGACTACCATGCCTTAAGGATTGACTAAGTCTCCTTGAAGTTTAGTTTTGCATGATGCTACTATTTGTTTGTCGACTGTTATGTGATCAAGATCTATTATAGCTCATTCCAGCTTGGTTTTTCATTTTATTCCAGTCAAGGATTGACTAGCACTTAAGGAAGATCGACTATAGCTTCACAAAAGTTTGAGTTTTTTGTGAATACTACTTGAGGATCAACTACCTCTTTTAGATGATCGATTGTGGCTAGCTTGAATCATGTTTCCATGTTCGTTTTTGCCCATTCTGCCGTAGGATTGATTGATGCTTTTCTAGGATCGACTGGAGCTTTGTTTCCTTAAGATTTCTTATCATTTTGACACTTCATTTTAGATATTTCATCCTTGCTCTTTCCTTGTGCTCTAAAATCAATTTAAGGCATGTTTGCTCTTTGTTTCCTTAGCTGAATATTCAACGTTTAAAAGCTTTTGATTTTTTTTAATGATGCATGACTTTTCAAAAATAATTGTATGATCTTAGGGGGCTAAAAATATGATCTAGACAATTTGAAATGCTTGTCATTAAAACCAAGATGTCATGCTATTTTGTCAAATCAAAACATATGTTAATTCAATGCTAACAATCTCCCCTTTTTTGATATCACAAAATCATGAGCATATTTGCATTTGAAATCTCTTGAAAGCTCCCCCTAAATCTATTAGTCTCTATGCCCTAGTTTGAAAACATTTAAGGCATTAAAGTTCAAGTGAGAATAGTAAATAAAAATATTAAAGTTTAAGTGAGAAGGGTAAATAAAAATATTAAAGTTTAAGTGAGAAGGGTAAATAAAAATATGAAACCTATGCTCTCCCTTTCAACATATGCATGATGTTTTCAAAATAAGTTTTAGCCTTTAAATAACTCAAGAGCATTTCAATATGCTCATGAACCTTCTTGCCCTTTTTGTTATATCAAAATGGTTAAGAAAAGTGAGCTTTAAGCACTTAAACTCAAGAGACAATGGTTAGTGATAATAATCAAATATATAAGCAATAAAATCAACATTCCGAACCATCAATCCAAAGTAATGATATATTTCCATTCAATATATTCAATCAAAACATAAGAAAATATTCAATCAAGAGCAAATATATATTAAACTAATAATGCCACATATAGATATATGTATATAAGAGCAAAATCATGTGGGCATTACATCATTTAAGCTAAAGAACATAAAGATAAACGTAAGCACACCAAGGCATATAAAAGTATCCATGAGTATACACATATAATAAAGCAAGCTAAGGTAAATATGACATGCATGAATAAGATGTGTGCAAGTCATCTAAGCTAAGATCCTCCTATAGGAAGGAATTTTGCATAATGAGCTTTAAAAGATTGTAGATGCTCAAGCATATGCCTCATTTGTTGATCCATGTCATTAAAGTGTGCATCCATAGCATGCTGAATAACATCAGATCTCTCTTCATGAGTGTCTTGAAAAAGATCAAGATGTCTAGCATTTTCCTCCAAAATAGTCATAATCTCGTCGAGTCTTGTATTTGTACTCAATTACCAATTGAACTAAAAAGCATAACACTGGATGGTGGTTCAGTGGAAGCTTAAGGATGGATCTCCTCATCATCATCCATATCATCACTCTCAGCTTGATGTGCTCTTTTGTGAACCTATCTACCGTTGTCATCCTTAACACCCCATTCTAGCAATTGTGATCTTGTTAAGGCTCTTGATTTTGGGTTGAGTGATGGCATCATCTAAGGATGTATCATTGTTTAGGTGAGTTAGCAATCGAGTGATAACTTGTCCATACATTAAACTAGATCTAGTCCCTATCACAACTTTTCCCAATATCTGTAAAAATGAAGCTTGTAAGATCAAGAAGAGTCTGAAGCTTAATGTGAAGAAAGAACCAAAGATCTTCCTTAGACATAGATGAGTGTTAGCTAGGCACTAGTCTCAAAGTCTAAGTAATAATCAAATTGCAAAATCTTGTCCATTATGGATAACCTAGTAACTTATTTAGGAGTACCAAGATTGTTCACATAAAGTTCTTGCTCTAGGGATTCCACTGTCAGACCATCACTAACACAAGTCATTGCAACAAGTGTACTATGAAGTCTAAAAACTTCTTTAATTAGTTCAGTAGTTATCTTGAACAATGTACCCATAATATAAATAGCGAAAGCATTCTCATAAGTATGAAGTGCATTCTTATCTTTACAATTCATAAATGCATTGCTATAAAAGACGCTAACCAGTTTCTTAAACACAGGGATATTCAAACTTAGACAATCATACCAACCTAAATTCTTCAAGTTCTCAATGTAAGGAAACCCAACCTTTTAAAGAAATTTAAGATCAATTACCCAACCATGGTAGACAGTCCTTGAAGCAAAGAGATTCTTGTAACAATTGTAAGCATCAACATCAGGAAAATTTTCATCTTGAAACCTTGTAACAGAAGAGCTTGTTTGACCACTTTGAGCAGTCATTTTGTAATGTTTTGGTGGTGTTATGAGTGACTCTTGATAGAAATTTTGAAGTGAGAATCGATTAGAAGCAGAGGATAATAGACTATGAAGAGCTTGGATAAGTATGAAACTTGGAGAATTGACTATTCATTGTAGAACTAAGTTCCTAGGTTTAGAATGATTTGAAAATGAACAAAATTACCCTATTTATAGTGGATGGAAATTAGGGATTTTGAATGGGCACTTTGAATCTTAAAAATCTAAAGAGAATGGACCTAGAGTGGGGAATGAATCTTTGAAGGATTAGATAAATTTGGAAAAAATGAAAAGTTCAAACATTTAAAGAAAAACCTATAAGGATCAACTAGTGGATGGTGAGGATTGATCTTGGCTTTTTAAGAGTTGCAAACTTGACTATTGATTCACTAGGTAGTCGATCCTATTAGTGACCTAGTTGACTCTGGCTTTGTAACTTTGACTTTTGAGTTTTAAAACTCCAAGGCTAGTTGATCCTTTTGATAGAATAGTCGACTATATTCGTTTAAAAATCCAATTTTGGCTTCTATTTTGAAAAATCAAGAGCATATTGTTGAGCTTGTAAAAGATGTAATTTTGAAAACTCATGAAGGATGATGGAAATCCTAGAGATGGATGACTTGTAGGTGTAGTGTATGCATGTATGATATGAACAATGTATAATGCAACATGATATAGTATAATAACACACATATATACACAGATATATTTATACAAGCAATCAAATAATTAATCAACAAGTGATAGAATCAATCAATTAAAAAGATAGAAATTCATACAATTATATTCAGATACATAACTACCTGAATAATCAATAAGCACACACACACAAACACATAAGAAAAAAAATGAAGCATAGTCATGGCATAATTCATCACTTAAGCACAATTGTTAGGCATTATCAAGCACAACATTAATATAGTGTCTGAAAGATATTACCACCATTTGTTGAATTTCCATCAAGCTCATTCCTGAAGACTTCAAGTACTCATGAATTACGGGGCAAGGTCAATGATCAACTTCTTCTTAACCATTCTTTAATTCAACACCAATGAGATGTGCATGATACAATCAGGTGAGTAGGTAAAGTGGATAAATACATTATAGCATAATCTTACCTTCCCTTAGATGGATCATGAGATCAAGAGGTTGGAAATAAATCATGAGCATATAATCAAGGAGTGTTAAAATGAGTATTCAATATTTTAATATAATATTAAAAAAATTTATGGAACTAGAGAAGTCTGAGTATTTAGGTAATTGTTCAATGTATGTATACAATACTGATAATTTCTAGAAGCATACATTCATTAGTGCCCATGCTTGTTCAGGATGTCAATTAATCATATTAAAAATATTCTGCACTTCTCATATTAAAAATTTATTATAGAACCCATGCATACTTCACAATTTTGTCTCTTTGTGAGACATTTTTCAAAGGGTAATATAAAGTAGGGTGTCCAAATTTAAAGCAACAAATACATATAAAAAAACCATCATACTTTTTATTATCTTTAACAAAGAAATTCTTAAGATGGGTTTCTTTTTGTGTGAAATCATAACCTAACCCTTCTTTGTTAAAGAAAGCCCTTTACAACTCCAACATATCATTCAATTTTTGTTGGCTATCTTGAAACTTAGAGAATGTGTTATGCAAGCATCATCTTTCTTTTTCAATAAGTCAATTTCATTTTACATGCCTTTCATGATATTTTCTAGATCAAGCTTACTCTTGACTAGATTTTCATTCTTTACTTTATGTTTAGATATGATGTCTTTGTATTTCAAACAATAAATCACAATGTGGAAAATTAAAAACAAGACACAAGATTTTTATAGTGGTTCAGCTTTCTTTAGAGCTTACATCCACTTTTTTGGAACACCAAAGAATTTCAAATCCAATAAGGGAAATGAACTTTTTATGGGATCAAGCGAAATTCTCACAATAGCTTTTTACGGGATCAAACGAAACCCTTACAATGCCTTTTCATGATATCAAGCAAAACCCTTCAACAATGGTTTTTACGAGCTCAACTATAAACCCACAAATAGCTTTTCAAGGTTAAGCTAGAACCTTTACAATGGAGTGTAAAGTTTAGCAAGAAAATGCTTATACAAAAGTTGGGTGCTAGGAGTTTAAACTTGAATATAGTGAGAGAAGAAATTTCAGCTTGAATGAAAAAAGTATAGAACTTTTCTAAGCTTGGTGGAAGACTAAAATGAAGCTAGAAAGTGAGGATAAGCTTTTGGTGATCTTTTTAGGGTTTGAAACTTTGTCTCAGATCTTATCTTTCTTCCAAATAACTATTTATAGTTGGTGTGAAGTTTGAGTCGTTAGACACAAGCTTGAATCAAATTTAACTATTGTTGAAGCTTGAGGGTCGACTATAACACTTTTAGGGTTAACTATGTTCTTCAAAATTTTCAAATCAGGTTTCATAGTTGAGTATAACCTTTCTTTATTCAATCCAACTCCCGAGAGCATGATTTTTGCAAGTTTAGGTTGTGCTAGTTGACTACCCTTTTGCTAGGGTTGACTATGGTTGTGTAAAGTCCTTTTTCTCATGATTTTGACTTGTCAAGGTTGACTATACTTGAGTTGGGGTGGACTATGTCTGTTCAGTTCTTTATTTTCTTGAGCTTTCTGGAACAAGGTCGACTACAGGCATTCCAAGGTTGACTATGGTTTAATATTCTTCAAGTTTTGCACGTTTTCTACCTTTTGATCAACTTGAACTTCTCTAAGGTCAGCTTTTGACTTGTGTCTTAAGCTTTTTGTAGCTTTTTAGAGCCTCTTTAGAGCTATTTCTTCCTTGTCTTGTTCCTACAATCAAATAATAATTTAAGACATGTTTGCTCTCTGTTTTCTTAGTTGAGTATGCATTGTTTGAAAGCTTTTATGATATTTTCTAGTGATTGATGGCTTTTCAAATAATTATGTGACCTTCGGGGATTAAACATATATTTGAGACAATTTCAAATGCTTAACATTAAGCTCAAGATAATGTATAGGTTTTATCAAATAAAACATGATGCAACTCAAGGCTAACAATCTCCCTCTTTTTGGTATGACAAAAACATAAGTATATTGCATTTAAAATTTCTTGAAACCTCCCTTTAACTTAATTAGTCTCTATGCCCTTGTTGAGAACATTTAAGTATAAGTGAGAAGGATATAAGAAACGAATATAAACTTTAAAAATTCTCCCTCTCAATTTATGCATAAAGTTCAAAAATGTTTTCAAGAAAAAAAATTTAAGTTAAGATAAGAGCATTTCAATGTGCTCATAAACCTTCTACCTTTTTTGTTATATAAAAAAGGAATAGAAGTGTGACCTTTAGAGACTTAAATTCAAGAGACAATGATCAATGATAATCAATAAGTATAAATAAACATTGAGTCTAATAATCTTCTCTAACCATTAAATCAAAACAGTGAGATACACTTCTGTGCAAAATATTCAATTAAGAGATCAAGAAATATACCCATTCATCATAATTTGAAAGTATTAAATCAAGATATGTTTCCAATCAATATGTATTCAATCAAAGCAAAAGGGAAATATATTCATATAGCATATCCAAAGAGTAAAATGTATAAGCAAGTCATAATATATTTCTACTCAAGATATTCAATTAAAGCATGAAGAAATATATTCAACCATTGCAATCAAGGGACATTACATGTCCTTATCAAGAACGCCACATATAGATATGCATTTATAAGTAAAGTGTGAACGTTTCATTTTTTAAGTTCAAGTTGGATATGCATATAAAAAAAAGCACAATCAAGTATAAAGCATTTATAAGTATGCACATGATGTGAACATGATGTGTAAGAGTAAGATATTTAATCAAGGCATTATGGAATATATCAATATATCGTGAATAAATAAAAAATGCCACACATAAGTATGTATATATGTATGTGTGTGTGTGTATGCAAAAATGTAGTCATTTTATCTTTTAGGTTCAAATATAAATATACATACATAGATAAGCATAAGTAAGAATAAGCCATACATAATTACATAAACATGAACAAGAATAGTCAAGCAACAATAAAAGAGTCAATTAAAAAAGGAAAAAAATCAAGTATACTAGTACCTATATAAGTCAAAACATAGATTTGTCAATTAGTCGTGACATATTCGTAATACCTAGTGCTCCTCTAATTTTGAAAAAGGCTTCTATATCTAATGGCTTAGTAAAATTGTCAACTAGTTGATCTTGAGTGCTTACATATTCTACGACTACATCTTCTTTTTGTACATGATCTCTAATGAAGTGATGTCTTATTTCAATATGCTTTGTTCTAGAGTGATGGATGAGGTTTTTGGTGAGATTAATAAAACTAGTAGTATCACGCTTAATGGGAATCTTTTCCATTGGTAAACCATAGTCCTCTAATTATTGTTTCATCTAAAGAATTTGAGCATAACACCTATCTGCTGCTATGTATTTGGTTTCAGTTGTGGATTAGGCTACACTATTTTGCTTCTTGGAAAACCATGATATTAGCATTTTTCCTAAAAATTGGCAAGTTTCAGATGTGCTTTTTCTATCAACTTTACATCCTCCAAAATCGGCATTTGAGTAAGAGTGTAGTCAAAGGATGAGTTCTTTAGGTACCATAAACCTAAGTTAGGTGTGTTATGAAGGTATCTAAATATTCTTTTGATAGCACTTGAGTGAGACTTTTTAGGTGATGATTGAAACCTAACACACTACCCTACATTAAAGCTTATGTAGGGTCTACTAGCGGTAAGATAAAGCAAAGAACCTATCATTGATCTATATGTAGCTTAGGGTCATGTTGTCGGATTATCCATGCAAGTGCATGTATCGTTAAAAAAGCAATATAGTGAAAAGTAGAATGCCAATCTCACAGAGAATTGAATTAATTCTTACTGTTAACTACTAAAATTAGCACACTGTGATCTTATTCAAATAACCAAATTTAAATTATTAAAAAGTAAAATTAAATCAAACATGCTAAAACTCAAACTAATACAAAGTAAATTGATAAATTTGTTTTAAAAATACTAGACCTAAGATTATGATATCCCTCAACACTTCATTTGAATAGTGTATCCCTCTTTTAACTTACTTCAATGGATTAAGTTGCTAATTTAGAGTTTTAAATTATTTACAAGTCTCTGTCAATTTTCTTATAAAAATATCTCTCTCAATTAACTTACTATATGCCTATGCAAATTAAATTAAATTAAAGAGAGATTCATTAAGTTCATGCTTTAATCTTGGCTACATATAGCTTATAGGTATATGTCTACCCTATGTGAAAATCAAACCACCTAATTAACTAAGTACATTTGGTTATACGCTATTCTATTCAAGGTCTTCCCTAAATCTCCTTCATCAAGGTTTAACTTAGGTTTCCAATTCAATCTAATTGGTGATAACGTAATTAGGAAGCATTAAGAATAGAATAGAAGAAGCAGCTTAAAGCCATCAAACATAAGCTAGATAGAAATAAATAATTTAGACTATATATTGAGTTCAATCATAATCTTAGATAACAAAATTAGTCCCTCATAATCTCACAAAGCATCATCAAATAAAGTTTAAACTCTGAAACCAAACCAAGACAAATAAAGAATAAAAAAAATAAAAAAACTTTAAGAGTTGAAATCTTGATTTCCAAATTTTCTTCAATCTTTCAATTTCTTTTCAACTTTAATGAGACTTTTCTTTAATGATTTTGTGGTTGAATCTTAGCTCTAAATCTTATGTTTTTCGTGCCTCTAAAAATCCTTTGAAAAGTTGCAAATATAGGTTCAAGTTCGCGTCAAGAAAGAAGTCTGAATCAACAAGGATTTCTAATCAGCAGTAGATGTGTTGTGGCCTCAATCATTTAAGGGTGAACAAAACATGGAATTCATGTCAAGGTGCCATGGCTTACCTTCTTCAAGG
The DNA here is from genome assembly GCF_002168275.2 of Theobroma umbraticum. Classification (NCBI taxonomy): domain Eukaryota; kingdom Viridiplantae; phylum Streptophyta; class Magnoliopsida; order Malvales; family Malvaceae; genus Theobroma; species Theobroma umbraticum. The sequence goes on along the minus strand of NW_018397257.1, from coordinate 3,040,887 downwards.
CCGTGGGTTTGCTTCCTTTTTCTTGGACTACTGTAGTGCTTTAACTATGACAAGGTTTTTAATTACCTCTAAACTCAAATTGGGCAAAGTAGTAAACATGAAAGTTGTAGATTTTTCTCTTATATTTCAAGTTTCCAAGAATCACCTAATTTGGAGTTCATTAGAGAAAGTTATGGTCAAAATATTGAGACATGTGCAGTCAACGTCTGCTTCTCATGAACACACATCTTAACAACTTTTCATCCTTTTAATTGTATACATATAGAATTAGAAAATTAATCAATAATAGCATATCTTAGGCACATTAACATCAATTTATGTGTAAATTTAACTAAGATTAGATTGACTCACCTAATTAACCAACTTTAAATGATTAAATAAAATCTACTAATTTCTATATATTATTACAAGAACTTTCTAAATTATTATCATAATTAAGTCCAAATAACTCTATATTATAGAGTTATTAGATCAATAGTTGTACCTCTCTCATCAATGTCTAGCTTTCTAGATATGCCTATTGGAGTGGAATAAGATCTAGTTCCCACTATTTCAAACTTCTTGAGCATGTCACTAGTGTACTTGGCTTGATTGATAAATGTACCATCTTTTCTTTGCTTTATTTGCAATCCTAACAAGTAATTTAGCTTACTTATTATGCACATTTCAAATTCTTCATACATTACTTTGGAAAATTCTTGACCAAGAAATTCATTAGTAGCACCAAAAATTATGTCATCAACATATACTTGTACTACTAAAATGTCTTTTCCCTTTCATTTAATGAAGAGTGTCTTATCCACCTTACCTCTATCAAAGTCTTTGTTTATTATAAATTTTGAAAGTATTTCATACCAAGCCTTAGCTACTTGTTTTAGACCGTATAAAGCCTTTTTTAGTTTAAATACATGGTTGGGAAAGGTTGGACTTTTCAAATCTAGATGGTTGCTCTACATATTCCTTTTGATTAATTTTCCCATTTAGGAAGCACTTTTAACATCCATTTGAAACAATTTGAAATTTATGTAACATGCACATGCTAATAACATCTTAATGGCCACTAAACTAGCTATGGATGCATATGTTTCATCATAGTCTATACCTTTCTCTTGGCTATATCTCTTAGCCACCAATCGAGCCTTTTTTTTCGTTATATTTCCATGTTCATCCATCTTATTTTTAGACACCTATTTAGTTCGTACAATGGGATAATCATGTGGTCTAGATACTAATTCCCATACCGTTCATTCATCTTATTTCTAAGCACCTATTTAGTTCCTACAATAGGATAATCATGTGGTCTAGGTACTAATTCCCATACCTCACTTTTTTTCAAATTGATTTAGTTCCTCTTGCATTACTAAAATGCAATGTTCATCATTTAAATCATCATCAATATTCTTAGGCTCAATTTAAGAAATAAAGGCAACATAGTGACAAACATGTTTGTCTTTTACTCTTGTCCTTACCCGTTGTGTGGGATCACCAATGATCTTGCCTTCATCAACATTTTTTCTCGTAATGGGGTAGTTAGGGTCTTTGTCTTCAATGATTTGTTCAATATGTTTTTCTTCTTCTTTTCTTGCCTTTTCGCTTTCTTTGCAACCTTCTCTATTAAGATTAAGCTTTTCAATTTGCTATTAAAGGATACCTATATCATCACCATAATCTTTCTTTCTAAAAGGAGGGTTAGAATCATCAAAAAACACATGTATTGACTCTTTAACCACTAGTGTTCTCTTATTAAATACTTTACAAGCTTTGGAGTATGGACAATATGTTAGAAAAATTCTTTCATCACTTTTAGCATCAAATTTTTGTAAATTATCTTTCCCATTGTTTAATACATAACATTTGTAACCAAATGGATGAAACTATGCTATATTGGGTTTCTTGCTATTAGGAAGATAAGCTTAAAGTAAAGTAACCCAGAGGGGGGGTGAATTGGTTATGAATTAGAAATTTCCCCATTTTCATAAGAACTTTGAAAATACAATATAAGATAGCAAAACAAAGTATGAAACATATAAGCAAAGTGCAGAAAGGCAAAGAGTACTCAATCAGATTTTTATAGAAGTTTAGCCTTCTAATGCCTATGTCCTTTCCCTTGATAGCATAAAGAGTTTGAATCCACTATCAACTTGCGTTTTCAACAAAGTGAGGCGTAACCTTTAGGACTTGCCTTTTGACAGGATTGGCCATAACCTCAACCAAAATGCCACCTTGTTTAGGTTAAAGCACAACCTTTACACAAGATATAGCCTTTTAAAGGATCAAGCAAAACTCTTCAACCTTTTGCTTGGAAGTATAACCAATACAATAATGGATTCTTAAAACCTCTAATAAGGCTAGTAAGGAAGTTTAGGTTCAGAAAGAAGAGAGATTTCTTAAAAGAAATTAATGATAAAAGAAGGTTTAAGCTCAAAAAGTATTAGTTGAAGGATAAAAATGTGATCTTTAGGTTTTACTCTTGCTCAAAGATACGATTTTTTTACTAACAGCTCTTTTAATTGTTTTTCCTCTATTTTTCTCTTCAACGATGATTCAAAGTCTTTCACGTTTTCTTAAATCACACCTTTATAAACCATGTGATTTCTTGCCTATTAGAGTGAAATTTGAATAAGTTTTTGTATGTTTTAGCCATCTTGCACATTTTTGTCGCACTTGGAGAATCGATGTTTTGATCATGAGTTTTCAGTTCTTTATAAAGTCTGAAGCTTTCTGCCTCTACAGAATTGATTTTTTCTTTTTTGAGATGTTAGTTCTTTATAAAGTTTGAAGCTTTCTATCTTTGGAGAATCGATTCTTCTTTCATGAGATGTCTGTTCTTCGTAAAGTCTAGAACTGTTTGTCTTTGGAGAATTTATTCTTCTTTCATGAGATGTCAATTCTTCCATAACTTGGTTCAAAGGTGATACCTTTGCATTTTTGGAGAATCGATGCTTTTGCCTTGAGGTGTCTGTTCTTCACTGTTAACTGACGTCAAATTTGAATTTCATTTTGACTTTTGACGTTCAAATCTTATCCATTCGTCCCATCTCTTTCTTTGTCATCAAGTGTCAAATTCTTGCTTCTGGTGCTCCAAGAATTGATATATTCTCCATGTAGAATTGATTCTTTATCTTCAGACTTGTGCTTGTTAATTCACTTTTCACTAAAAATGGCTTCTACTAGTTGGAGAACTGATTCTTTCTTCTTCACATTTTTGCCTTATGCATTTTGTTCTCCTAGAATCGATTCTTGCTCTTTGAGGTATCGGTTCCTCTCACTTTCAATAGCTTTAAGAATTGACTTTTTTTTCTTTCAAAATTGATTCTTCACTAATGCTTTCTACAAAAACTAACTTCTCCCATCTTTAGAATTAATTCTTCCTATGATAAAGAACTAAATATTGCTTTCTTCTCATTTAAGGATCAAATCTTTGCTTTTGAGAATTTGATTCTTAGGTTGGCACCTTGAGTTTGAAAATAAGAAATCTTTGGTAAAACTTAAAAACACTTCTTTAAGTTCAAAATCTTTATTATTCACTTTCAAAGCATATTCAATCAATCTTAACATTTCAATATATCTTTCTTTTTAAGCTTAGCTTTAAAACATGTTTAAGGATTTTCTTCATCTTTGAAAACATCTTTCAATCGTTTTCAAAGCATATTTATCCAACCAATTTTGTCATTTCAAAACAAAAATAAAGCTAACGCTTACCTTTGCGAAGCTCATAAGGTGTTTTCTTTGGCATTGATATAACCATTACTTTATTTATGATATAACATGAAGTATTAATGGCTTCAGCCTAAAGATACCTAAGTAAATTATTCTCACACAACATAGTCTTAGCCATTTCTTCTAAAGTTTTATTTTTCTTTTCTACTACACCATTTTGTTATGGGGTCTTAAGGGTTGAAAAAGTTATAACCATAACCATTTTTATCACATAATTTTTCAAAGCCTAAGTATACAAATTCTTTGGCATGGTCACTTTTAGCATTTAAAATAGCATACCTTTTTCATTGTCAACTCTCTTTCAAAATGATGTAAATGTTTTTATAGCTTTATCTTTGTGTGCAAGAAAATAAATCTATGTAAACCGAGTATAGTCATTAACAATTACCAACCCATAGTTCTTTGCCCCTAAGCTTGTAGTCTTACTTGGGCCAAACAAATCTATGCGGAAAGTTTTAATGCCTTAATTATGGTCACATTATTTTTTGATTTAAATGAGACTCTCCTATGTTTACCTTTTGCACAAGCATCACAAAGTTTGTTATTCTCAAATTTTAGCTTAGGAAGTCCTACTACAAGTCTGAGGATTACAATTTAGCAAGTGCGTTTAAACTAACATGTCCAAGTTTCCTATGCCACCATGAAGCGTACATTGTTTGAAGACAATTTATCAAGATAAATAACATATGTATTCCCTTGTCTTTGACCCATTGAAACCACTTTATTTGTCTTAGGATCTATAACATGACAAATTAAGGCTTCAAAAATGGCTTTAAGACCTTTGTCACAAAGTTAACTAACACTTAACAAATTATGCTTAAGTCCATTAGCAAATGAAAAATTTTCAATTTGAGAGGAAGAGTTCTTACTAATTGTACCAATACCTTCAATGTGACCTTTTGAGTCATCTCCAAAAGTTACATTACCTCCCTTCTTTGGTCTTAATTCTTTGAAAGTTCCTTGCTATCTATCGATCATGTGTCTAGAGCATCCATTATCTAGGTACCATTTTCCATTTTGTCGTGCTCTTGATGTCAAACATTTTTTTTGTTTCTTGTAGCCATCTAATGCCATAAGACAAGAGTTTGTAACCTTATCATCTTGAGAATCATCATTATCACTCCAAGTTGCTATTATTGCCTTCTTCTTGAAATTTCTTGAGACTTTCTTTTTGCTTGGGACTCATATTTGGTGTCTTTAGGCCTTTCGAAATCATGGCATGTCAAATGATCATTTGAAGGCTGCACTTTAGGCACATCTCTCTTTTTATGCTTTTTATTTCTATAGTTTTTATCTAGTTAGTATGGCCATGTCTTCCTCATTCTTACTATCATTTTTTATAAGTCTTTCTTCTTCTTCATCTATGGGCTTAAAAGCAATTTTTTTTTTGTTTAACTCATTCCTTCCTAAACTATTCTCTCTCACTATCATGTTTAAGTGTCAACTTATAAGTGAGAAGGGGTCCTATAAGTTTTTTTGCTTTGATGTCATTTAGATTTTTAGCTTATTTTATAGCAGCAACTTTAGGTCTCCAAGTTTTAGTTAAATTATAGAAGATTTTTTTCACTAGTTGGGCATTGAAGAAGTTTCCCAAAAGCTTTCAAATTCTCTATAATGTTAATGAACCTTTCAATCATCTCACTTATTTAGTCACTCTCTCTCATCTTCAAAAGTTCATAATCATGAATAAGCAACCCAACTTTGGATTCCTTAACTTGATTAGTTCCTTCATATGTGGTCTCAAAGTGTCCCAACTTTGCTTGGCATTTTCACAGATAGAAACTTTATTAAATTCACTAGCACTTAAAGCACAAAGAAAGGTATTATATGCTTTACAATATGTTTGGACTAATTTATTATCTTTACACTCTACTTATCTATAGGATTAATAAATAATTTTCCTTCTACTAACTTATATGGAACATTAGGGCTATCTAACATCATGTTTCACACATCTAAATCCATAGATTAAAAAAAAAATTTCATTATCTTTTTCTAATAAGGATAATTATTACCTACAAGGAGAGGTGGTCTTTAGATTGATTGCCGTTCTCCAAGTACAGTTGTTGTCACCTCTATTTCTATCAACCTAAGCCTCGACAATGGATCTCTTTAGATTGATTTTCGTTCACCAAGTACGGTTGTTGTCACCTCCATTTCTATCAATCTAAGCCTCCACAACGGATCTCTCAAATACGGTTAGACCTACAAAATTTGAGACCGAGCTCTATTACCAATTGTTAGTATAGAAGTCTCAATGAACAGTATACCAAGATGGGGTGAATTGGTATATTAAAAATTCTTTGGAAAACTAAGTGTAAACTCAAGACTTTTAGCTATCAAGAATTCAAAAACAAGTATGTGATTTTCTTAAGCAAGTTTTTAACAACAAATTACAAAGAACAAACAATAAACAAAGGTAAAATATTTTTCTTAAGTCAAGTACAAACAAAGCATAAATAATGACTAAAGGTAAAGTGTGTTTTTAAGGCAAAAACAAGTAATAAATCGCAATGTGGAAAAATTAAAAGCAAGACACAAGATTTTTATGGTGGTTTGGCTTTCACTATTGCCTAAATCCACTCTCTTGGAACACCAAGGAATTTGAATCCATTAAGGGAAAAGAACTTTTTAAGGGATCAAACGTAACCCTCACAATAACTTTTTCACGATATTAAGCGAAACCTTTACAATAACTTTTTCATAAGATCAAGCGAAACACTTCCACAATGGTTTTTAATGGGCTTAACCACAAGCCCACAAGTAGATTTCCAAGATTAAACTAGAAACTTTACAAAGATATGAGTACAAAGAGGTATATTCAAGGATTCCCTCATAAAGGCTGAATGCTACAAGTTTAAGCTTTGGTATGAAGATAAGAAATGATCTTAGAAAAATTTGCTTAAAGGTTTTCAAAGGAGTGAGCTTTTTTGCTTTCAAATGCTTATTTGAAGACTAAGATGAAAGCTAGAGAAGAAAAATAAGCTTGAAGCTCTTTTAGGGTTTTCCTCTTTAATGGTGGTCTTCTATTGTTTCAAAATGGCTCAAATAATTTTATTTATAGTGCTAAGGATGTTTAAAGCTGTTGGACACAAGTTTGAATGAAATCTGCTCATTGTTGAAGCTTGAGGATTAACTAAATTTTTTAAAAATCTTGAATTAGGGCTTTTATAGTCGACTAAATTCATCCTATACTAGATCAAACTTCAGAGAGTGTGCATCTTTGAAGTTTTGGACTTGAGGATCGACTAGGTCTCCTTGAAGTTAAGTTTTGCACGATGCTGCTATTCAAGGATTGATTGTATTAGTGTAGAAGTTTCAAAAGGGAATATACCAAGAGGGAGGTGAATTGGTATATTAAAAATATCTTTAACAATCTAAGTATAAAATTCAAAACTTTATCACCCAAAAACATTTTCTAGTAGGAAAAAAAATAAGTTTTCAATAATAAATTGCTAAACATAAAAATAATATGCTAAATTAAAATGTTTTTCCCAAGTTAAATGCTAACTATGAGAAGTAAAGGGAAAAATATTTCCTAAGAGTAGAATAATAAATCAATATAAAAACTATTTTCCTAAGGCAAATATAAGTAATAAATAATAATGAAAAAAAATTAAAAAGAGACAGAATTTATTGTGGTTCGACTTTTTTGATACCTACATCCACTCCCTTCTTAATTAAGGAATTTTAATCCACTATCAAGGATTTTTACTTTTAAATGGGAAAAATTGATAACCCCACACAATCCTCAAAGGGACTCTTTCTTTTAACGAGATCAAGCTATAACCATTACAACGGCTTTTTCATGAGATTAAACAAAAACCCTTACATAATCCACAAAGGGATTCTTGCTTTTAATGGGATTAAGGGATAACCCATCAATAATTGTTTTTAAAGGATCAACCATAAACCCTAACAAATAGCTTTTCAAGGTTAAGCTAGAAATTTACAAGATGAGCACAAGGTAGTAAGAATGCCTATACAAAGGTTGGATGCTAGATATTTTAGCTTAAGTTTTGTAAAAAAAGAAATATCAACTTAAATAAAGTGAGTATTCAACTTTATAAGCTTGATATAACACTAAAATGAAGCTACAGACTGAAGATAAGCTTTTGAAGGTATGTTTGCTCTTGCATTCTTAGCTAAATATGCATGTTTGAAAGCTTTTAAGATTTTTTCTAATGATGCATAACTTTTCAAGCAAATATATATAACCTCAGGGGATTAAAACATGATGTAACTTGAAACTAAAAATCTCCCCCTTTTTAATATGACAAAAACATGAGCATATTGCATTTGAAATTCTTGAAACCTTCCCCCAACTTAATTAGTCTCTATGCCCTTATTGAAAACATTTAAGTGAAAGTGAGAAGGGTATGACAAATAAATATGAACTTTGAAAATTCTCCCCCTCAATTTAGGCATAAAGTTCAAAAATGTTTTCAAGACAAATTTAATTAATGTAAAAGCATTTCAATGTGCTCATAAACCTTATCCCCCCTTTTGTTATATCAAAAGAGTTAAGAAGTGTGAGTTTTAGGCACTTAAATTCAAAAGTCAAAGGTTAGTGATAATCATCAAGTATGTATAAGCATTAAGTTCAATAATGATCTCTAGCCATCAAATCAAAACATTGAAATATATTTCCATGCAAATATTCAATCAATAGATCAAGAAATATATCTAATCATCATAATATGAGAGCATTAAAATCAAGATATAATCCTAATCAATATATATTCAAGCAAAGCATAAGGACATATCCTCATTTAGCATATCTAGAGAGCAATACGTATAAGTGAGTCATAATATATTTTTACTCAAGATATTCAATTAAAGCATGAAGAAATATATTCAACTATTACGATGAAGGCACATAGATATTTTCAACCAAGATATAATTCCATGTAAGATATTCAATTAAGACATTATGGAATATATTAGGATATTATAAACAGATCAAGATATATCTCCATTTCATATTTTTTTAAGTAAGTTACTAAGGAGCACATCATTAATCAATTATGAATGCCACACATTGATATGTGTAAATATATGTGTGTGCATATATATATATAAACTAAAAACATTATAAACTAAATATTTTTAGTCCTTCATGACTACACACACACACAATATGCTGAACAATGAGAATGATATGCATGAGTGAAGGTGTACAAGTCATCCTAGCTAGTGTTTTCCTTTGGAAAGAAGTTGTGCAAGATGAGTCTTTAGTTTCTCTTGATGTTAGAGCATGAGTTGGATTTGCTGATTAGTTGTCAAAACATGTAGTCATAACATCAAGTTGCTTTGAATTTTCATCCAATGTGGTCATAATAGCATCAAGTTTTGCATTAATATATGAAGAAATAAAAGACATAGCACCAGAGGATGGTTTAGTTAAAGTTGGTGGAGGAACATTCTTATCATCATCATCATCAATTTCTTAATGAGCTCTATTATGTACCTAACCAATCTCTACTTCTTTTACATAATCCATTCTACCTATCGTAATCCTATCAAGATGTTTGATCTGGGGTTGAGAAGTAGCATCATCCATGAAAGAGACATCAATGTTAAAATGAGCAAATACTTAAGTGATGACTTGGCCATACATAAGACTAGACTTAGTCCCTACCACAACTTTCCTCATATTTGAGAATATAAAATGAGCAAGCTCTATAGGAGTTTAAAGCTTAATGTGATGTATGAACCATAAATCCTTCCAGAAACTGATGAGTGCATGTTTGGTACCTACCTCAAAGTCCAACTAATAAGAAGATGAGTATCCTATCCATTATTGATAATGTAGTGCATGAATTAAGGGTGCCCACATTGTTTACATAAAGCTTTCTTTTTGATTCTTGTGCTATTAAATTGTCATTGATGTTTGTCATAGCATCTTGTGCACAATGCAAGTCAAAAACTTCCCTAATCAACTTTGGTGTTATCTTAAGTATTTTATCAATGATTTAAGTAGTGAATGCTTTCTCATAAGTTCTAACCTAATTATCTTCATCTTTATATTGTGTACTAGCATTACTGCAGAATAATCTAACAAATTTCTCATAAATAGGAGCATTCAATCCTAAGTAATTGTAACATCCCAAAACTCCAAACTTTTGCAATATAAGGAAAACCAAACTCATCAAGAAAATCAACATTAATTACACCAAACTATTAAAGAAAATTAAGATCAATTACCCAATCATGGTAGACTTTTCTTGAAACAAATCCATTTCGATATCTTTCAAAGTAGTTGAGTTAGCAAAGTTTAGCACTTAAAATTAATTTGCACTTGAAAAGCTTGATTGACCCCTTTGAGCAAAAACATTGTGACATTTCGACAGTGCCATTGAGGAAATGAAAATTTTGAAGCAATGACCAACTAAAGAATATGAAGATTCAACTGTGAAGAACTTTTGGATGCTAGACTATGAACTATAAAAGTGGTTTTCTAGGTTTTGAAATGATTTAGATTTCAAGTAAAGTTCTTTATTTATAGTGACTGAAGGTTGGGAGGTTTTAGTGAATACTTTGAATCTAGAGGACTCAAAAAGGATGAACTTGAGAAGGCAAATGAATTTGGATGAAAGGATGAATCTAAGGAAGATTGGATGAATTTTTAAGAGTGACGGATTCAAGGAATTTAAGAAACCAATATAGTTGATTGTACATAGGCTAAAGTCGACTATGGTTTTTTAAATATGCATGTTTGGGCCACTTAAATTTTTAGGCTAGTCGATCCTCTTAATCATATAGTCGACTATCTTTTTTTTGAAACACATTTCTAAGCACTTTAAACTCGAATCTAGTCAACTCAGTTACAAGAGTAGTCGACTATGTCTTTTAAATTTGTCTTGAAAAATTTGTTTTGGCTTTCAAAACAGACTTAAATGAACTTTGGCTTTATGAGAAAGCTTGGAGATTATTTTGAGGGGAAATGCACATTAGTTTAAGAGTTCATTTTCAAGAATTCATTTGTCACAAATTAAGGCTTATGTTTAAAAACAATCATAAAAAATATTTTTGAACTTGTGAAATTGTATATAAAAGGTGGAGGACCTAGTGTAGGATGACTTGTGTGCATAGTGTATGCCTGTATGATATGAACAATGTGTGATGCAACATGCCACAATTAATTAATCAGATAATGAAATTAACAAATACACATATATACGCATACAAGTATATTCAGATAAATATTTAATCAAATGATCAACAAATTATACTAAGCACAAATTTCAAAAATATATTAACTATAGTGAGGGGCATATAATGATCCTCTGTTTCAATCATTCAAGCAAACAATTAAGAGCATCATTAAGCACAAGATCAATATGGTGTTTGAGAGATATTACCAATAATGTAGAGCACCATTTGTTAAGATCTCAAAAAGCTCATTATTAAAGATTTCAAGTGCTTAATTATCATAGGACAATGTCAATGATCAACTCCTCTTTAATCATTCACTAAATTGCTCAATGATCTTTATCACAAACGAATGATTTAATTTACCTCTTTCTTTTGCTATTGACTTAGATCATGTATGCTCTTTCTACAAAAGGAAAACTTAAACATTTGTTTTTAGTACCCAAATTTTCTTGGGTCATTTACGGTTAGTAACCTTGGTTTTCTTATGAACCTTATAACTTTTAGCACCTTACCTTGTGGAAGTTTAGTTCTCTTAGGAACCCATACATATCTACCTACTTTATCTCTTTGTGTAAAATTCTATAAAAGCAAGATAAAGTAGAATGTCCAAATTTAAGGCATGAAGTTCATCTAGAAAAACCATCATATTTTTCATTTTCCTTAACAAAGAAAATCTTAAAATGGGTTTCTTTTTATGTAAAGTCATAGCATAGCCATTCCTTGTTAAAGAATGCTTTTTGCAATACCAACATATCATTCAATTTTTGTTGGTTATTTTGAAACATGGAGAATGTCATCAAATTATCATCATTCTTTTTCAACAAGTCAACTTCATTTTGCATGCGTTTCTTATTGTTTTCCAGCTTAATTCTAGCCTTAACTAGATTCTCAATCTCAACTTAATTAGATTCTTATTCTCAACTTTAAGTTTTCTTATGATGTCTTTGTATTTTAAAATTCTTTTTTTAAATTCAAACATAAGATCATCATAAATGTCTTGCAACTCATCAAAAGCATAATCATTTTCATCATGAGTGTCAAGATTATAAAGGTTAGGAACTACCTTGAAGTCATTAAGTGCCATGAGGTTAAGATTAGAAATGTCATCATCCTTTTGATCTTGTGAATCATCACTATCACTCCACGTTGCCATGATCCCTTTCTTCGTGAAGTGTTTCTTTTGTTAGGGTATTCATACTCTTTTTTTATAATTAGGGGAGGGGGATTCAAACCTTGCTCTTTAGACATGGATATCATGCATTAACCAATGAGCCAAATACTCAAGTGCAGGGTATTCACACTTGGCAAAGGCAGATTTCTTACAATCAAAACATATTAAGTGGTCTCTTGAACACTTTCCTTCAGCACATCCATTGTCATAGGTTTTCTAACTCTAGAGTTCTTCTTTATGAACTTATTAAATTTTCTTGCTAACATAGCCAAATCTTTTTCATTTTCACTCTCACTTTTGATGCTTCTCTTATACTCGTCGATAAAGATTTAAGGACTAAACCTTTTAGTTTAGCCTCTTCCTTTTTAGGTTTTTCTTTCTCACTCTCATGTTTAAGTGTCATCTCACAAGTGAAAAAGGAACTTATAAGCTCCTCTAGCTTAAAACAATTTAGATTCCTAGCCTTTTCTATAGTTGTGACTTTGAGTCTTCAAGATTTTGGAAAGCTATAAAGGATCTTTTTTATAAGTTGTGCATTGGGAAAATCCTTTCCTATGGGTTTTAGACCACTAACAATATTTGTGAACCTTTCAAACATCTCATTAATAGAGTCACCTTTTTTTTTATCCTAAAGAGTTCATAGTTATGTGTAAGCAATTCAATTTTAGATACCTTAACTTGGTTGGTGCCTTCTTATGTGGTTTCTAAGCTATCCCAAATTTTCTTGGTATTTTCACACATTGACACCTTATTAAACTCACTAGCTCTTAAGGCATAAAGAAGGTATTATATGCCTTGTACTTGATTTGAATTAATTTTCTATCCTTATCATTCCACTCATGTCTAGTTTTAATCACTATCTGGCTATTAACTTCCATATAGGGTGCATGAAGACCATTTAGTATTACACTCCACACATCTAAATCCATAGATTGAATAAACATTTCTATTCTCTTTTTCCAATAAGGATAATTATTGTATACTAAAAAGAATGGCTCTTGAATCAATTGCCCGTCACCAAGTAAAGTTGTCATCACTCCCATTTTTGTCAATTTTAGCTTCTACAAAAGATCTCTCAAATTTGAGACCAAGCTTTAAAATATACAAATATTTTCTAGTATCAAAAAATAAGTTTTCAATAATAAATTGCTAAACATAAAAATAATATACCTAAATAAAATATTTTTCCAAAGTTAAATGCTAACTATGAGAAGTAAAAAGAAAAATATTTTCCTCAGTGTAGAACAATAAATCAATATAAAAACTATTCTTTTAAGACAGATATGAGTAATAATAAAAAATGCAAAAAAAAATATAAAGAATTTATAGCGGCTCGGCTTTTTCGATACTTATATCCACTCTTTTGGTAACAAAAAAATTTCAATCCATTATAAAGGATTATTGTTTTTTAACAAGACAAAGCGATAACCACCACACAATCCACAAAGAGATTCTTACTTTTTAACAGGATCAAATGAAAACCCATATAATGGCTTTTTCACGAGATTGAGCAATAACCCTTACACAATCCATAAAAGGATTTTTGCTTTTTAACGGTATCAAGTGATAGCCTACCAACGATGGTTTTTAAAGGCTCAATTACAAACCCTCACATATAGCTTTTCAAGGATAAGCTAGAACCTTTACAAGATTATCACAAGGAATAGCAAAAATGCCTTTGCAAAGGCTAGATGCTAGAGGTTTCAGCTTGGGTTTAGTGAAAGAAGAAATATCAGCTCAAATGAAATGAGTATTCAACATTATAAGTTAGGTAGAAAACTAAAATGAAGCTAGAGAGTGAGGATAAGCTTTTAGAAGTCTTTCTAGTGTTTGAAGCTTTGGTTTAGGTCTTCTCTTACATCCAAATAACTCAAATATAGCTATGTGTACTTGATGTGAAGTTTGGAGTTGTTAGACACAAGTTTGAATCCAATCTGACTGTTGCTGAAGGTTGAAGGTTAACTACAATGCTCCTAGAGTCAACTATGTTTTTCAAATTTCTCAAATTAAGGCTTTATAATTGAGAATAACCTCCATTTACTTGATCGTTTTCACCAAAATGTGCATTTTACAAAACTAAGCTGCTATAGTCGACTATGGCTCCTCTATAGTTGACTATATATGTGCAAAGTCAACTCTTCCTTGCTTTTGACTTTTTAAGGTCGACTATGCTTGGGCCAAGGTCAACTATGTCTGTTTAAAACTTGATTTTCTTAAGCTTTCTAAAATAAGGTCGACTATAAACACTTCAAAGTCAACCATGGCTTTAAATTCTACAAGTTTTACACTCTTTTCGCCTTTGGATTGATTCAAGCTTCTCTGAGATCGGCTCTTGACTTGTGCCTTAAGGTTTCCTTAGTTTTTTCGTGCTTCTCTTCAACCATTTCTTCCTTACCTTGTTCTTATATTTAAATGACATTTCAAGGCATGTTTACTCTTGCATTCTTAGCTGGATATGCATTGGTTGAAAGCTTTCAAGATGTTTTCTAATGATACATGGCTTTTGAAAAAAATACATATAACCTTCAGGGATTAAAAATGTATTTGAGATAATTTCAAGTGCTTGACATTTAGTTTAAGTTAACATTTAATTTTTGTCAAGTCAAAACATGATATAACTCAAGGCTAATAGACTATTACGTTATCATGATTGATTGGAGCTCTTTCCAACCTAATTTTTCATTTTGGTTTGGTCAAGGATTGACTAGCACTTGAGGAGGATTGACTATAGCTTTACAAATGTTTGAGTTTTATGTGACCACTGCCTAAGGATCGACTACTTCCTTTAGAAGATAGACTATCGCTATCTTGAATTTTGCTTCCTTGTTTGGTCTTGCTGATTTTACTAGAAGATCGATTATTGTTCTTCTAGGATCAATTGGAGCTTCATTTCCTCAAGATTTCTTATTATTTTGACATTTCACTTCAGCTATTTCATCCTTGTTTCTTCCTTGTGATCTAAAGTCAAGTTAAGGCATGTTTTCTCTTTGTTTCCTTGGCTGAATATTCAATGTTTAAAAGCTTTTGATATTTTTCTAATGATGCATGGCTTTTCAAAACCATTGTATGATTTAAGATCCTAAAAATATGATTTAGACAATTTCAAATGCTTGTCATTAAAACCAAGATGTCATGCTATTTTGTCAAATCAAAACATAGGATATTTCAATACTAACAATATTGTTAAGACAAAAAAGGAGACAAAAGTAAACTTGGTAAAATCTAATGGGTTGCTACCTAGGAAAACCAATCTCTTTAAAGCCCATTCAACCAAGAACGAGGATAACTCTTTGGTTATTGCCAACTTGAACAAAAGTTCTTCTCATGGGCTTAATAAAAGTGGATTGGGTTTTGAGTCATTGGTGAATAATATTGGTGAGCCAAATTCCTTAAAGGTGGCCCATTACAAACTTTTGACTTTGAGCACCACATGGACTTGCTTGAAAGATGTTTGTGGGCTAATTTTTTTCAGCACCTACCACTTTGACCACCTGTTATTGAAATGGGGGTTTTTGGTGAAACAACATGGACAGAATGCTTACTTGAGTGTAGGCTGTGAATGCTTGTTCAGCAAGTTGATGTAATGCAATAACTATGGTATTAATGAAGGTTATTGAATGGAATTACCGAGGCATTCTCAACAAGAAATGCCTTAGAAATTGTAAAAGAATTGAATAGGAACAATGTTTCTGTCTTTATTCATTTAGAGACTAAATGTATCAATGTTGACGCTATGACTACCTTTGGAAAAAAATTGTGTTTTGATCTTCATTTGTGGTGGTCTCCTCTGGGTTTGCTAGGGGAATGGGGCTTTGGAAACAAAGTGGTACCAGTATTCAACTGATTAATTCGACTATTCAAGTGGTTCATTTGATAGTGCATGGCTTAGATTTTGTCAGCTATTTATGTCCACCTCATAACTAGCTTAAAGCGATGTATTAGGATGAGATAAAGAACTTCTCTTTAAACCTTAACATGCCGTGGGTGGTAATTGGTTCTTTCAATCATATAATGAATTTGAATAAAAAGTATAAAAGTTCTACTTTTGTGTTATTAGAGCTTGAGTTTTTATTGAAAGATGGGAGGCATGTCACTTTTCGAATATTGGGGCATTATGTACCAAATTTACTTGGGTCCGTAAGCTTAATGTCCAGGTGGTGATTAGAAAACGACTTGATAGAGCGATATTGAATTCTCTAGTGCTTGAAAACTTTTGTGAAACTAAAGAGGTGAACCTACTTTGCCTTTGTTCAAACCATCATCCTATCTTATTTCTTATTGCTATGACCAAGCCTCTAGTTAGAGACAAGACACTTTACTGCTTTCAAGCCACTTGGTTGACTTACTAAGAATTTGACAATACATTTATTGTAGCATGGGAACATGCTCATTTTTTTCTACCGTTAGTCATTTCTACTACAACTGAAGTGAATAAATGGAGTTTTGATTGCTTTGGGGATATTATGAAACTAAGAGAGGATGTTGATTGTGCAGATTTATGGAATCTAGAGAAGTGAAGCCTATATCCACTATTCCTTTATATAGAATTTTGAACAAGAGTTGCAAAAAGAATACTAGGAAGCTTGTTGTCAAGAAGAACTACTTTGATATCAAAAGTGGTGTGTGCAATTAATACAAGATGGAGAGAGGAATACGAGGTTCTATCATTTTTTGTTGTAGTTTGTCATAATAAGGATCGGGTGGCTGGTTTGATGATTGATGGTTAATGGGTGATGGACACTAATATTCTTGAATAACAAGCAGTTTCATTCTATGCAGCTCTTTTTAGCCAGCATGATACTATTCCTTTGGTTGACAAGTTTGCTCGTTTACAGCTTATGATGAGTCTAGATGATCACATTATTCCGGTGCAACCTTTTGGAATGAAAGAGATTAAAGCATCATTGCTCCCTATGAAGGGGCTAAAAGCTCTTAAACCTAATGGTATTCAACCTTTATTCTTTTAGAGAGCTTGGGACACAATCAAGAATCATATTTCAATGTTTGTTAACTAGGCTTTAAGTGATGATTTTTTTTGCCTCTAGAATTCTCAAAGGCCTTTTTTACTTTAATTCCCAAAAAAAAGACAATTCGATAAATATGATGGAGTTTCGACTTATAAGTCTATTGAATATTTCTGATAAAATCTTGACTAAACAGCTTGTGAATAGATTGTGTCCACTCTTGCGAGAGATGGTGGGGCCTTTTTAGAATAACTTCTTGCTAGGTAAAAGCACTAGTGATAATATTAGGGTTATGCAACACGTAGTTCATTCTCTTATGAAAAGGTAGGGTAAGAAATGATGTGTGATTATGAAAATTGAACTCCATAAAGCTTATGATAGTGTCGATTAGGGATTCTTGAGGCAAGTTCCTATTGATTTTAATTTTCCTCCTCAATTGATTAGATTAATTATGTTCTGTGTCACTTTGTTAATCAATTGTTTGTTATCTAGAATGGTGAAGCCTAGCCTTATTTTTCAGCACAAAAGGGTTTTCTTTACAGAGATCTTTTGTCACCTTACTTGTTCATTTTGTGTATGGAGAAATTATGGCACATGATATAGGAGAAGGTTCACAGGAAAAAATGGAAGCTACCAAAAATCTCTAAAAGGGGTTCCATTCTATCCCATTTATTCTTTGCAGATGATTTGTTACTTTTTACTCAAGCAGATATATGATAGATGGAGGTTATCATGGATTATCTTAATGATTTTGCTGTTGCTTCATGTATATCTCTCAGCCTTCAAAAATCATGCCATGACCTAAATCCGTGATCATGATTGGTCGACCTTCTTAACCCATGCAAGCTTAAGATAGCGAATAATCCAAACAACCATATGTAACTCATGGGAATTATCACCATGGAATCATATGCAAATAGGTATAAACATCATTACATCATATATCAGAAAATATATAAAATCTGTCTACACGCTTATGTGCTTATAACTGTGGAAGCAACATAGAGTGTAATCTAGTGCCTACGTTATTCTATGGTGGACACATAACATAAGCCATCTCGTGGCAATACCCATAGTGTCAATTATTTCATGACATAAACAAGTCATAAGCCATAACAATTAAATATAAAAGCCCATTCCAGACTAGCGGAGTATGACTTAAGAAAATAGGATTGATGCGTACTAGATACCATGACGATCACCTACCAAAACCGACCATAGCAAATAGCTTTTTCTAAGGGACAATGAGTTAATCAATCTACCAATATGAAATAACAAGTGCATTTTACATGTGTGAGTTATAAATAACTTTGTGAGCAAATATGAGAAGGGGGAACAAACTAATGGGAAAGAGTATTTAACAAAATATACTGTCAGAAATATGGAAATAAACAATTATCAAATGTTTTACAAAACTTCTTTTACCAGGCCTAACCGTGAATCCACACCCGTCTCTCCAGGCATAATCATAAATCAACTCTCGCCTTTCTAGGCACACTCATAAATCAATCTCATAAATCAATCTCACTTAGCCAAACATAGTAAATGTCCACATGGTCTCCAAGTTTGTTCATAGACCAAATAATCCCATAGCCCCAAGTTCATTGTCTTTCAAATGACTCATGAACTATACGTTTACTGAAACTCCATTTCCAATATCTTTCAATTGGTACAAGGATAAAATATTTGTAAAATAGTTCATAAGCTTTCAAAATAATATCTAAACTTTGGAAACCAACTAAAGAAGTTTGGATAAATTTGAGTTAAACATCAAATTAAATGAATATGAAACATAAATCGAGGTTACCAAAGGTTCTATTGTAAAACAACTTACTTTTAGATCTTAAAAACCCTTTGAAAACATTCTTAAATTTCAAATGAACCTGATCTATTGATACATTGGAACTAAGTATTGATAGATTGCCTCGTCTATTGATACATTATTCTAGTGTATCGATAGATTTCAAAAAAAAAATGTAATCCCTTGGTTCTGTTTTGTATCTATCCATACATCAGTGCCATGTATCGATAGATTTGACACAAAAGGCTTTTTTAAGCCTCGAACGCATTACTAAAGCCTCAACCAAGACTATTAATCACCCATAGTCAAGTAATCATCATTCAATCATCAAATAGGCAGCATACATGTTACAAATTCAACATATCAAACCATATTTGTAGTCTAAATCTAACACATTAGACATCAATGCAATCACTTTGTGAAGCACTACCCAAAGATAACAAAAACACTAAGTATTGTCACACTTGTGAGAATAATTCGTTGCTCATATGCCAACAACCATTCATTAAAAAGGGTAAAACTTCGTTAACTACCAATAACAAGTGAGTCTTGGGAAATTACCTTTATTGGCTCAAGTTGTAACTTATTGTACACAATGGCTAGCAAATACCAACGCTAGCTACTAGTCATTATCCCTATAGGCTCCACCAATCACAATACAACAATTCAATATTTAGAATTCAATCAAACAAAGGGGAAAGTCCAATCACCAACATATCAAGAGGTTAAGACATAACATAATCCGAGTCAATCAACCATATCAACAACTATGAGATAAAATGTCTATAAATACCATGGACTCACTAAGGAGAAATCATTCTTCACATTACCATTCAAGACCATCAATCATACATCAATCATAGACACATGAGAAGTTTTAGATGACCAAACTTTGAAAGGCTTGTTCCCTATGCTCAAAACTAATACATAGTAAACTATATATTCTTAGTTTATAGCTTTTATCAAACATATTTGTAAACCTTTTTTCACAACACAAACTCATTGAAATTCATTCATAAGCAAGGTTGTAGAATAAACATGCTTAATTATACTCAAATAATTAAAAATATCACATTTACCAACTTTTAAAAAGTGTCTCTTACTCTTTAGCACCTTTCGTCAAACACTCGATTTTTCAAAATTCCAAACTTTCTCCATAACTCCTATCATGAACTTTTACATCATTAATACATAGTTCTATAACAAAATCTTAGACTAATAATGATCTATTCCATAAATTTTTTTCTAGCAGTCCTTTAATCCATAGGTTAAAGGCTAATCTAACTATAACTAAAAGATTTGAGTCTGCTTTTAACTAGAGTTAAGACAACTTTACCTTAGTGTACTTGAGAGTTCCAAAATCAACTCAAAACTTAAATTTTCATAAGAAAATATGAATATATGAGGATCCATAAATTCTAGAAAATCAAAACTTTAGTTGTAAAAGTTTAAAACAAAGAACCTTACCTTTCAAAATTCTTAAAATAAAAATCCAATCTTGAAAATGACTTTTAATGCTTGATATCCATAATTTTTGTTAAAGATGAGAGTTAAGGGAAAAGAAAGAGAAGAGGGTGGCAAGGTTTTTGAGAAAAAACCACATTTTTAGCCAAACAAGGTAAAATCTGAGGTTTTAGGATTTTTAAATGAATGAGACAAGATCGAAATAACCTTATGTTTTTCAAGTTTGCCACTAATGTAATGATACATAAGGATAATGCATCGAAACATTTTGCATTGAGCTTCATGTATCAATACATGTTCATATAAATCCCTTTCTGGGTTTGATGTATCGATACATGATGAACATGTATCAATCCATTTTGTCTAGATTGTAATTTTTAAGTCTAAAACCATCCCATTCAACCCTATAAAGGTACCAACTCTCATATAAACATGTTTAGTTATCAAACATGGAATTTCCAAATCAAAATAGTTTAGAATTTAAGTTCAAAACATTGAAATAATAACTCACCAAGTTAAGTTACATATCTAACCTAATTTAAGAAATGGGTTTCACAAATCAAAGATTTTTGTCTCTCTAAATGTCTCTCAAAGTTATGCCAATTCTTTGAATACGACGTTTGGTATTCTTTTAAATGATGATATGGGATGTTATTTTGGTGTTCTGATTGTGCATAAAAAATGTTTAAAACAATTATATGCCTACATTGTGGATAACGTGTGTAAGAAGATGGTGAGTTGGAAGAAAAAAGTACTATCAAAGGCTGGTCATCAAATACTTGTGTAGTTTGTGATAATTTCTATCTTGGTTTACACTATGCAAACTTCCTTGTTATCTATGTCAATTTGTCGTAAATTGGATTGAATTTCTGAGAATTTCTAATAAGGTGGAAGTAAGGAAAGTTCTAAGAATCATCTTTTAAATTAGGACATAATTTGTCTACTTAAAGTAAGTGGAGGGTTGGGTGTGAGATCAGCAAGAACTTTCAACTTGGCTTTACTCTTAAAAACTAGGTGGGCAATTGAGAATCATTCAAACTTATCATCTTGTTTAATTTTGTAAGTTAAATATCTTGGTGGTGCAGATTTTATTTCTGTGCATGTCCGTGTTAATGTTTATTCTCTTTGGAAAGGTATTTTTAAATGCAAGAAAGTTTGGTCTTTAGGTAGAGAATGGTTGGTTGTTGATGGAGTTAGCATTAGTTTTTGGAATGATTGATAGGAGGGAGATGTCCCTTTTATCCGTTATGCTCTTGGTATGGTTAGTGATGAGTTACGTCACTCGAAGGATGATTTTATCAATGATCAGAGTGAGTGGCAGCTTAGCTCTATCTAACATTTACTTTCTTTAGCTAAACTTTTGGAAATGAAGGCAATCCCAATTCCAAAAATAATGTCAATGTGGATGGGAAAATTTGGTGAGGTGAAAACTATGGTTTCTTTTCCGCCAGGTCTATTTGTCAACTTCTTTAATTTAGTGGGTTTGTAATCATCTCTTGGAGGCTCTCAAATGGATTAGGAGATTGTCACGTACTAAGAGGGTTTGATTCTTCATGTTGTTATTATTTAAGGGAAGACTCAACACAGATGAACATAAAGTGAAATGGCAAATAACCAAACAAGCTTCTTGCCCACGCTGCATGCATGATAATAAGTCAACTTTACACATTTTTTTAGATTGTTTCTTTGCAAAACAAGTTTGGAGCTACCGATTTCTTCTCGTTTTGGACAATCTTGATTTCTTTAATCTTGACTTAAAACAGTGGTTATTGTTAAATTGTTCAAGTAAGGTCAAGATAGTGGATAATGTGTTGTGGAATGTTCAATTTTCCTTGACAATACAATTTATTTGGAAGAGTAGAAATAATTTTATCTTCACGAATGTAAATCATTCCCCAAGTCGAGTATAAAGTGGAACAAGATTGATGGCATAGGAAATTGACAAGGCTTTACAGAAGAAGTTGACTTTATTTGGGTTCCTTGTTAGGTAAAGTGGCAATCCCCTGATATGGGTTGTTTTCCCTTGAATATAGATGGAGCATTCAAAGCAAGTTCGGGATGTGCTTCTACAAGTGGACTTAAAAGGAATTGAAATGGTGAGTGGTTTGGGGGTTTTGTGTGTAACATTGGTGCAATAAACAACTTGATGACGGAGCTCTGGGGAATTAGAAAAGGTAAACTATTGGCAAAAATGTGGGTCTTACTCCAATTATTGTTGAACTTGATGCATCAGTGGTTGTACAATTTTTTAAGTTGGGGGTGGATGATTCCTATCCCTACTTCATTCTTGTGCATGATTCGATCTCATTAATTCAGGAAAGATGGGTACATGAAGTTTGCCATATTCTCGAGGAAGGAAATATGTGTGCTAATTTTCTTGCTAATTTAGCTCAGAATTTTCAAAATGGAACTTTAGTCTTAAATAATCCTTCTCAAAATTTTTTGCCTCTTTCAGAGATAGATAAGATGGGTTTGCCTACTATAAAGATGTAAGCTGGTTTATTTCTGATCTTTTATGTAAAAAAAAAGAGCATATGAGCATAGTTACATATATTGATATAGATCAAGGGTTTTTCTTTTAACTGGTAATAATCACCTTTATAACTATTTACTTATCTTTTATTTTACTTTTGGTGCAATATTAAGGTAAGATGGAAATTGAAAACTAATTTTTTTTTGTTACATTGATTTACTTTATTAGTATATCTTAATTCCTAATAAAGCTGTTAGGAATGCGTTAGCTCAATAATAATGAGAAAAATATCCAAGAGGGGAGGTGCATTTGATTTCCAAAATTCATTCTAACAAATCAAACTTTAAAGCTTAATGAAAATTTCTCACATTTGTTTTTGCTTTTGAACAAACCAAAGAAATGAACAAGTAGCTCAAAGCACATTTTCAATACGCTTCAAGGTGAAGTAAAAATGCTTAAGTATAAAGACAATGCGTAAGAGAGTTATAATTAAATTTCTAAAACATTTGCATGATAAAAGCACAAGCTCAAGGAGAGAGGAGATTCTCAAATCTTGCACTCATTTTAAAACATGTCAAAAATAACTTGAAAATCAAATGAGCAAGTAAGTGGAAACCAGATTCTCAAAAACTCTTCAAAGTGAAGTGCATAAATCAAATGTGTAAAGTAACTTGAATAACAAATTAAGGAATAAAACAAGGTAAGTGCAAATTTTCAAAACTCTTCAAACTAAGGTAAAAAGCACAAGTATTTCAAAACGAGTCAAACATGATTTGAAGACTAACTTGAAGAAAAAGCAAGTTCAAAACAAAGTGTTCAAATCTTTTTACAACCACGTAAAATGCACAAGTAAGAAGTAGTGAAAGTAAAGAGAAAATGCACAAGTTTAAGAGTAAGACACAAGTCATATATAGAGGTTCGGCCCTCTCCATAGGCGCCTACATCCTCTCGATTGGATCATCAAGGAGTTTGTAATCCATTATGAAAAATACTTTTTCAAGACTCAAGTATAACTTTTACAACAATACCTTTTCAAGGGAGCAAGCATAAACCATACAATATCTTTTCACAAGAGTAAGCATAACCCTTTGCCTTTTTAAGGATTAAGCATAACCTCTTGGCTTTTCAAGGATCAGGCATAATTTCTTGACAACATTTCCTTTTGAAGGCTTAGGCATAACCTTTCTTTCTTATAAGGTCAAAGCAATGATATTTGTAAAAAATGGGTTTGCTTAGTAAGTACAATAGAGGAAGAGCTTGGAAGGGCTAAAAATGATTGCAAAAGATATGAGTGAAGGTGCAAGGAATTTGAATCTCAAAGGCAACTCACAAGCTCTTTGGAAAAATAGGAATGGCTTGCTCTAGCTTGGTTTTCTCTCCTTTTCCTTTTTTTCTTCATCTCATTTGATTCTTGATCAAATGATCTTTTTCTCAACTCTTTTCTCTCCCAAATGCATTGGATAAGTCTTTTTTGTACTTGAAAAAAGTTTATAGTCATTGAGGATGATTTTGGTGGAGAAACTAGTCATTTTTCTTGTCTTTTTTGCGTCTAATGGCAACATTTGGAGTTTGAGAAAGGATTCTTTTTCTTGAGATGTCGGTTCTTCTTTGGTCTAAAGCTTTCTGCTTTCAAAAAATTGATTCTTTATTCTTAAGAAGTTAGTTCTTTTTGTCTAAGAATCAATTCTTGTCTCTCTAGCTATCAGTTTTTCTTGATTGAGAATCAACTCTTTCCTTTCTAGATATTGGTTCTTTGTGCATCGAGACTTGCAAGAATCAACTTGTTGACTATTGGAATCAATTCTTGAGCTCCTAAACACTTACCTAAGTATTCCATCTTGTATGAATCGACGTTTCCCTTTTTAAGCAATCGATTCCTCTTGCTTGAACTGTAGATACAATACATATAAAAGATTTTTCCTTTCACAAAACAACTTCAAATACAAGTTCAAATGTTAATCAAGTAAGGAAACGTGAAAGCACATCAAAACTATTCAAGAATCACTAAAGCTTCAAGAGTTACTCAAGCTATTCAAGGATCACTTAGACAAGAAATTTTGATCAATTTTGTCATGTCAAAACTCTAATCATTTTCAAGCTATTAAAGCTAACAAAAGCTTGGAAAGAAGTGAGGAAATTTTGAAAATTACATATATTAGGTTTCAAAAGTTTTTAAGAAATTGCTTTTTGATTTTGTTCTAGCCCAAAGGAGAAGATCAATTTTGTTTGTTAAAAACCAAGTTACCAAGACCCTTGGAGTGGATTTGTTGAAAAAAAAATTAAAAGATTTTTTTTTATTTTAAAGAATTTTAAAAAACTACCATGTCTTATTAGAAAAATTATTATTCATCTCTAAATTTTTTAGTTCTATCTTCAATAAGAAATTTGTGTGTATAAAATTTTGACACATCAAATGGGATAATGTCTACTTTTCATCTCTGCTCTTCAAAAGTTAAATTTTCAAAATTTAATGGCTTCTAAGAAGAATTATGCCAACAAGTGGCGAACTCTCAAATCTTTTCCAACTCAAAAGTTGGAAAAATTTTTGCATCATGACTTTGTCAAAATTGATCATCAAATGCAAATTCAGAGATGATAATTGAAATATCCCATCCCTTCGGATATTAATTAAACTACAATAATATTAGAAATTTGAGAGGAATTCTGATCATTGATGATATTGGAAAGCACAGGAAATTAAAGGAGAATGTACGAAATAAAAATAATATTTTAATATTAAAATAACAGTAAAAGTTGAATAAATAAATAAAATATTAAAAGATAATTTTAAAGACATAAGTTCCATCAAAGTGGGAGAGTGAAATATTTATGGATTAAAGAACTTTTGTCATAGAAAAATTTAAATGTTTATGAAAGATGTAATATAATACATATATTATATAATGACTAGTGTGATAAGTAATTAAAATACAAGAACTAAGGAAACTATGCCACAGGAAGGTAATATGGCCGGCAACCATATGGCCTTATAATGCATGCAAGGACAACAATTGTATGTAATCATTGATGCATGCAAGTGGGGGAAACATGTGGGCCCCAAGTGAAACAAAAATTTTAATTAAATTAGATTTCAAAATCAGATTGGAAGGCCTTTTTGATTGAAGAATCAGCCATGCACGGGAAGCAAGAAGGTAACAAATTTTAAAGGCTGTTAAACATAGGAGACTCCGCCCATTACAACTCTTGGAATCTGCAATTGTTCCTCCCTTGAAACCCGAACCATTCCCAAGCAAATTTTCGAGAATTTTGAGCTCCGAATAGTACTTTGTAGTTGGGGAAAAAGCTAAAAAAAAAATTAATTTAAGAATCTAAATAAACTTGAGAAAGAGAGTTTAGTATAGGCTAAAATTGAGATAGCATATGATCATATTATTTGATTTACGCATATGATAGGGATATACTTATAGGCCATATGTAGCTCGATTAGATTTTGAACTTAATGAATCTATTTTAATTTCAATTCACATAGGGATATAGTGCTTTGGTTAAAATAGATATTTTTATAAGATGAGTCGGGAGATCTTTCTAAATAATTTAAGACTCTAGGTTAGCAATTCAAAGCATTGAAATAAGTTAAGGAAGAGAGGTAAGATTTAGATGAAGTGTGAGGAATATTGTAATCCTAGGCTTGTTTAATTTGATATTTACTTGAGTATTTATTATTTTGATTTTTTTTAGTTTAAATTTTGGTTAAGTGTTTTTAGTTAATTAATTTGGTTATTGATATTGATTGTTTGGATAAGATTAATTTACTATAATTTTAGTACTTAGAAAACTTTTAGATCAATTTTCTGTGGGATCAATACTCTGCTTGTTAATATACTATCTATTCGATACGTATACTTGCGTAGTGAAATTTTAACTGACAATAAATGAGCTGGTAGTTGCCTTAGGTGCTGATTTTTTAATTTGGTTTTAAATGTTGGGATTAAATGCGGTTTAAACAATGGTCTGGTTTGCTCTAAGTATGATATAAATACTAGATTTGATGCAAGATAGGTAAGGCAATGATGAATTTAATTCTAGTTTATTGCTTAGTTTAACCATGGAGTTTGATTAATTGCATTAATATGTTTTGATTTAAAGGAGTAATGAAGGAAAATGTTGATAAAATAATTTTTACTAGCATTGTGGTCTATTATCAAGGACAAGTTGGTAGAAATTTGAAGGTAAGAAAATAAATTGAAATTGGAGTTTTGTTGTTATAATGCTTGCTGCCCAAAATGTGCAATAGTTTAGTACTAAGCCTAGTATTGAGAAATGTCCTTGTGCATGCCACTAGTGAATAATTGAGCTAGAACCCCAATTGTTCGAAGAAATCAGCAAAGCTCTAGTGATGATGATGAATTGAATTATGCTAAGTCCCTCAACAAAAATACAACGAGCTTAAGCTAAGGAAAATTGATTAGAATATTAGTAAGAAATCCCACCAATTGAGGTGAGTGGATAATTCCTTTTCCAACTATATATGGATTTTGAAATTTGTATTTATATATATATATATATATATATATATATATATATATACATACTTATGCTCACTATTTTGAATGAATATCGAATGCTTTGTGTATACTTCATATATTTGAATTGTTATTAGGAAGCATAAGCTGCTAGTTACTTAGTAATGGTTTTTAACTAGGTTATGAATCTATTTGGTGAGCATACTATATTATTGAGCTATTTTACAAAATGGGAAACAAGCCTTTCAAAATGATGAGATTTTATTTTGTTTTGATTATTCAAAGCTATTGTGGATTACACTTTCATTTAAAGGCCTTGATGGCAATTTTCATGATGCTTGAGTGAAATATTTTAACTATGCCATGCTCATTGATTTTCATACATGAACTTGCTAATTTATTGTTCACTGATTTTATGTTGCTCAAGGCTTTCATTATTGAAACGTACATACATGCCTATTGAGCTTATGATTGATATTGATTTGACTTATTTGAAATTCCATTGGTTTATTTTCTTGGGTGAACCTTATGGGTATAGGTCCTGTTACCACACCAAATTTATATGGTCTTTGTGCACAAAATAGTGATTATTGATAATTGATAATAAAAAAGGACTTGAAGCCCTGACTTATATTTCCTAAAGTGGGGGAATTTTCATGAGTAGGTTAAAAGGGACTTGAAGCCCTAACTCATATTTGGTGACGTGGGGAGTTCCCAAGAATAGGTGTTAATGTTATTAAGATGAGAGAGAGAGCCTGCAGGTTATATTAAACCTACTCGAGGAAACCCTAATTGATATGTTTTTACAAATTGAGTATGTCACTACTATTATACTTGTTTTGAGAAAACCATGGTCGTGATTTATTTGTTTACGTTACATACTGAAAATTTACTATACTTAAAATTGTTGTAATTAATTGTTTTATAATGAGCATGAAACTTACGCAATACCTTGATGATCTGATTTTAAGATTTAAACTCAAGCATCTTATACTGATTTGCACATGATTTGTTAACACTGTGCACAATTTATCTTCTCATACATACATACATATATATATATATATATATAATGTTTTTATCAAAAGCTCCACCTTAATGCTTGCTTCCCTTCCTGACTATTCATTGAGTTATGAAAGAGTCACCCCAATTAATTGTTGCCTATGGTAGCTAAGTAATTGCACTGGAAGTAGCCACAATTAGAGGATTCCAACTTCCTACGTAAGTAATAACATCTAGTAGCCTTCCCTCACGTCACTCTGCTGTCCAGTGTTTAGCTGTCATTTGTTTTTTTTTTTTAAAAGAAGTATTGTATTTTTAAGCCTGTTTTAGGCCTAGGCCTATGGACATTGCTAAGTTAATTATATAATGGTTCAAAAAACTTATTATTTAAAACGTGTTATATAAATATTTGAAATTTTCTATTATGAGTTTTTATGTATGTTTAGAAATTAAATTTACTGTTTTCATTCTATTATTGTTATAAGGGATGTTGAAGAATGGATTGGAATAAAGAAGTTGGAAATTTACGAGAGAGTTTGTTGCTAAGGTAAATATATCTAGAAGGCTTGCCGAGTTGTGTTGGCTTGCCTACATGATTTGTGCACCGGTCATGGCCATAGGCGTAGGTCATTACAATAATCATCCTGACAATGACACAAGTTGCACTTTTTGCAAAAACTATGGAATCCCTTACAACAAATATTGCAGAAAGGGATGATCAAATTGCTTTCAAGATGAAGAAAATTGAAAGTCTAAATAAAACAACCAAGTTGCTCCAAACCAAAACAAGCACCAAATTCTTCAAGAATCTAGTGAAAATTCCTCCAAGACACTTGTAGAAGATCTTTAAAGACCAACTCAAAAAGTTTCTTTTGACCAACTCAAGGAATTAATCAAGGACCACATTGATAGTTTCACTCAAGCTTCTTACACTTATGCAAAACCACAATCTTAAAGGATTGATTGTATGAAGATGCTTGAAGATTATCAACCTTCAAAGTTTTAAGACTTTGATGGTAAAGGAAACCTTCACCAACATGTTGCAAACTTTGTGGAAACTTACAACAATGTTGTTACGCATGGAGATCTTATGGTAAAGCAATTTGTTCAATCTCTACAAGGCAATGTTTTTGACTAGTACATTGATCTTGAGCCTAGGACAATTGACAACTGGAATCAATTGGAGCGTGAATTCCTCAATCGCTTTTTCAATAGTTTTTGCATAATTAGCTTGTTTGAACTTACAACTTCACGCCAGTAAAAAGAAGAACATGTGATTAACTATTTCTACAGGTGGAGAAATTTGAGTTTCAACTATAAATTGCGATTGCTTGAATCATCTATCCTTGATATGTGCATCCAGTAGATGAATTAGGGTTTATGCTACATTCTTCAAGGCATTAAGCCTAAGACCTTTGACTACTCGTGCGCATGACATGAATTTAAGCATACCAGCTGCTAGAAATCAAGAACCCAAGACAATTGCAAAGGAGGCAAAACTTTGATAAGTGTGAAAGCAAATAATCCACTACTGAGAACACCAAGCCTCTCAAGATGTCCACAACTCTAAAGAAATCTCGAGAAGCAAAACTTCTTTTGATCTTCTCAAAATTAAGGTAAAAATATATAGGACCTCTTTGAGAGAAAGAATGGAGAAGCAATATCACTTCCTTGAATCATTCAGTTATCATAAACGGACTAATTTGAAGATGTTGATCGAGTGAATGACCCTAGCTATTATAACTACCATAGCTTGATTAACCTCCCTGCTGAAAATGTTTTATTTTGAAAGATTAAATCATGGAGCTTTATAAGGACAGAAAAATTGAGTTTGAACGAAGAAACTGCACCATCAAACGTGGCATCTGTAAGAAGTATGGTTTCTCAACCTAACGTATTAATTACAACCATAAATTTAAATTTGGACCCCATCATGCTAACAGAGAATGCAAGTAATAACAATATTTGAAAATTGGAGAGAGGCTATACTGCATGTGAAATGTAACTTATTTAAGTGCTGTAGTCGTGAATTGGCATACATAAATAACATTTATTGATTTGGCTATTTTCGTGAACTTATATAAATATGCTTGCCCGGGTTTTTGGGACATAATTATCTCCCATTTCACTGTACCAGAAGCCGGGACATAGATTTCAGGCTCATTTTGCCATTCTTCCAAGCTTATGTCTACTTCAGTATAAGCACTGACTGACATTTTGTTTGAATCTTTTGGCAGGTAAGCAATGTTAGAAAATCTCAATTGTCTGGGCGGGGGTGCCAATAACCAAGATTGCCTCTGTTGCTATGGCTGGACCACCCATAAAAGTAAAACGTGATGTGTAAATCATTTTCAACTGTTGAGTAGTTTACTAGGTGCTACCATCACTAAAACACCATAATGAGCAGGGAAACTACACATCATTTGCTTTTCTTGACAGGAAATCTCAGCATTGCCCTTTTGATTCTGGGAGGTGATTGGTAAAAAGAGACACTCATCTGTCACTTTGCCCTTACATCACATGAAAGGTTTAGATTTCAATTTTCCAACTCAGAGACGAGGTGAAATATTCCCTCTTGCAAAATTTGGACTACATGACAAAAGTTCCAAGGACACAGCCCACCAAATAATGCTTGCTACTATAACATTTTATGAATCCTACCATACATCATTCAATTTACTCCTCAAAAAACTCTGAATCACTCTACTGATTCAAGACAGAAATCTTCATCTCCTCCATGGCTGCAGCCCCCAGATCAAGAAGTTCAACTTTCACTCCCTCGGAGCAATGGCTTCTAATGACAGCTACTATTTTGGTTTGTGGGTTCTTGGGATATGTGGTTTATGATGCAATAATGGCCACAGCATCTGAGTTGCTGCAGCGTTTACTGGTAATCTCGCCTTTGCTTCTGGTTGTTGTGGTTCACTGGCTGTCTACAGGGAGTACTCTTAACTTCCCTATGCCAGGGTCAGAGCCTGGTGCCATCCATCGAGCTGGTGGCTCACCATGGGGTGTGGCCTCTGTGTTGCTGCTTCTTTTCTTCCTCATATGTTATCAGCCTTCCTTCCATGACCTTATCTTTTAGTCCATGTATTACTAATCATGCTTAGAAATATGTAGTAGTTTTTCGAGTTTGGAAAGTAATGGAGTTCTGCTTAGACCGGTTTAAGTTAAGTCACTGTTAATCTTCTGTGGAAAATGAAGTTCGGATAGAATTAATCAGCTACAATGTCTGACCTTTGCTCTGTAAATTGTAATGTCGGCATGCTTAATGTTATGAAGTAACTTGAATGCTTTGTATGAATTAAACTCTATTCCTGCTTCGCACTTTGCCGCATCTTTTCATGTGTATGAATAGTGATGAGGGGTACATCTCCATACTCCATCACGGTTGGAGCAAGAAAGTGCAGAATCCTTTTGGGGCATGCTAATTCTTTTAGTTTCCAGGCCCTATCTGCAAAGAAAAGAAGAATGATTTACTCCCTGTTAGAAGGAAATGATTAATTAACAATCTGGCTTTTGAGCTTGCAATGATTGTGGTAACATTCTTCAATTATTGGAAGATTTAGATAATTTGGGGTTACTTGACAACTCAAGATTCCCATTAGTTTATTTTCTGCTGCCTCCAAACTTTGCATAAAACTTTATCTTTTTTTCTTTCACAAAGTATAATTTGTAGCTTTTCTCAACGGATTGTACGTAGTAACTGTAATATCCACGAATCTAAGCTAAAACTGGATCATATTCCTCATGTTAATCAAGCTCAATGACAATGAGCAGACTTTAAATATGGCTGTCCAACTATATATTCTCAGTTGGCTTTTGAGTAGCTAGTGGAAATTTCAGTCAAAAGGTAATGTAGCTAGGCGCTCAGTGGTGAGGGCAAGGACCATTTCCTTCACTAGCTAAACCTAAGCCATTCTGGTTTCTTAACCCCTTTGCAGCCACAGAGCAAAGGCTATGGATCCAGGGATGATGCCGACTTAAGGACAAAATAAATTCTCAATATATAATGTTTTGGATGTTATTTCCACAGTCAAAATGATTTGGTATTCATATTCAAAACATGGTAGGCCTTACCATATATCTATAATTAAAGAGGATGGTAAAAAGAACCTAACTACTTTGATTGAGAAAGTTGGAGCACCTTTTATTTATTTATTACAACTTTTAGTTTAATTGGAGCTGAGTTTGAGGATATTATACTTTCATTGGGTTTGAATACCACAAAGCTAAATTCATTAAAGTAAAATTTGGAAGCATTTTTAGGTTCTTTTCATAAATTTTTCTTATAACTTTAATAACCTTTGAAATTGTGTTAAAGAAAAAAAGGAACAATGATTTTAATTTTGGAAAATATGCTTAATTTTATCTACCTCAATGAGATGATGTGATGCTAGCTATTTTGTCAAATTCATTTTGAGGGGAGGTAGAGTGATGGTCACTTCTCAAAAGTTCATATTTAGGATTGTAGGATAAGGACCATTGACTTTATAAGTTTTGAATTTAAGCACTGCCCCTACAACCAAGGCTGAGCTAGGTTTGCTTTAATAGCAAATTTAAATAAGGTTTATATTTTTATCGTCTAATGATAGATGTGTAATCCAGCTAAGTCAAGTGATCTATACAAGGATGTTAATATATACTTTATAAGTCAATATTTTGTACTATCTAACCTGATCAAGTAAAATTAAGATATTTTATAATTGAATTTGGATAGTAAAAATATTATTTGTCATAGGTTTGGGTAGGGTTTAGATAGTAGTCTTAGAATACTCACTTAAATAATAGTTTTTACTATCAAATTTTAGTTTTTTTTTTTGATAAAGTCGTTATAATTAGTGTACTACTTACTAAATTTTATTAACTATTATAAATATAATTTTAAACTTTAATTTATATTTTTTGTGAACTAACTTTAAGTTATTCATTCAATTTTCATTAATAATATACATAAAAATGATTTTTAAATTTTTTTTATTGAGTATTTAACCAGTAGATTTTAAGATATTTGGGTAACAATTCAAAATTTTAATATAATATTTATAAGGTTTGAGTACCTTACCAAGTAGTACAAATCCGAGTTAGAGTACCTAAAAAATAGTGGATACTCTATTCGTTGAAATCTTTAATCTATATAGTAAAAAAAAAATGTGAATTTAAACTCCCTGTTAAATAAATGGGGACGTATGAATTTAATAAACATTAGGCCCTTGATCTATTACTTTGCCTATTATCTAAGAAAATATTACATCCTACGACATCTACCTCATATTACAATGTTAATTCTGAAATTTTGGTCGTTCCACTAACTAGTGAACGAAATTATTTAAAAATTAAATAAACTATAATAAAAAATATAATTTTAAGGATATTTATATCTTTTCAAATTTTTTTAAAAAAGCAACACTATCCACTTCTTTAAAAATTCTAAGAAACTTTCAATTCATGTTTCAATCACACAAATGAAAAGAAAAAATTTATTACCGTGGCGGACATGCATGCACCATATTTAGCAATTTTACTTATCTCAAAATTATGGAAAAACTCAATAGATTATTTTATCCATTGATACATTGCATATGCAAATAATTAACATTCGACATAGATGTTAATTGTATGTGCAAATTAAAAATAAAAAAGAAGCATTTAACATGAGAAAATATAAAATTGAATTTAATCTTCAATAGATGCATAAAAGAAATTAACAATAAACTTCACATGAGAAATAGTCAAATTTATAAAAGCCAAACTTTGAAGCATGTGTTTTGTCTAAAAAGATAAAGATAAACCCGTTTTATGCTAAAAGGATGACAAATTCTTATTTAGAGGAAACGTTGTGTGTTATGTCTAAAAAAAAGTAAAAAAAAAATAATACTCAATAATTTTTTTGAATTATTTTAAAATATTTAATAAGTTTTTATTCTTTTATTGTGTTCAATTAAATTTTCATGTTTTTTGTTAGAACACTGAACAAAAATATCAAAATGGCTTCAAGGTGTGTAACAATGCCATTGTTCTTAAAGCTTTATTTGCTCACACTTATAGTGTGAAAAGGAATTACTGGTATATAAACTTCAAAAAGATAATAAAACCCAGTGATTGATTGCATTTTGCATTGATGAAATCAATCCATTGAGCATCCACCAGAATATAACAAGATTACCTAGCTTCTATAAGATTTCTCTATAGCAAAATGGTATAAAAGAAATTTCGAGAATATTGAGAAATGAAGGAGAAATGGTAAAGAAGGTCTATTTATAAGCCTAAATGACTGTTCCAATAAAGTCAATTATATCTATTTCAAGATGACACAGCTATCTATTTCCAACAACCATAATTGTTGGTTTTTCAATGGACATGATTGTTTGTTTTTTCAATATAATTATTTAAACAAACATAATATTTGAACAATCATAATTGTTCAAAGGACTTTCTTCTTTTAATTCTTCCATTATTATTGTTGAAAATGTCCAAAAATCCCCCACCAATTTAAAAATAATCCAAATTTTTTTGTAATCTTAGAAATCAATTGCATAAATGAAGGTGTCTCCTGATTCAATCTTTACTTAGTGAAAATATGTTACAGTTAACCAAAATTGCATGGTAGACTATGCTTTTAACTAGTTATTCCATTTGGTTAACCAAACACATATCACACAATGATTTCAACACCAATAAATGTATAGTATCCGATGACAAATTTATGGTTATGTGTCTACATCCTATTTTTATGAATGTTGTTAGAGCCAAGCCCTTGAGCTCCTAGAAGCAGTTACACTTTACTCTCATATAAGTAGATTCCATCAAGAATACCCTTATAACTAAAGCATTCTAACAAATTTATCTTATGGGTTTATTAAGAGTATATAACTCATTCTTTCTTTACCATTATGGGTACCTAGCATTTTACTTGAGATGGAATATAAGATATCATATTATAGTGCTAGTAGTCAAATATAGATGGTGTACTTTATCTCATTGAACTCAAGACTTGAAGTTACACCAAGCGTTGAGTCAAGTTTCCACCATGGGTGACTTTCAATTTATTAACTTGAGCCCCATCCCATTTGAAGATTTTATTTACATGATCTATAACAAGACATTTAGTTAAAGGATCTATCAAATTATCATTTGACCTCACAAAAGTTATAGTGATCTCTCCATCTGAAATTAATTATCGTATATAGCTATATTTTAATCTAATATATCTAAACTGTCCATTATACACTTGGCTATATGCTCCTGCTAAAATTACTTCACTATCACAACAGATAGAAGTTGGAAAATTTGGTTTAAGCAACAAAGTTACACCGAAGAGTAAATATCTTAGCCATTTGATTTCTTTGGTGGTAGCAACTAATGAATGAATTTGGTTACCATTGTGGAATCGCTTATACAAAATGGCACCCCCACCAAGCATAAAGAGTCATTTGTTTGTAGAAGCATGATCTTCCAAACTTGTAATCCAACTAGCATTTGAATATCTTTTTAGTATTGATGGATATCCATTATAAAAAGGACCATAATTGATTATCTTCTTTAAGTACCTAAGTACTTTATTTATTGCTTGCAAATGAAGTTACTTGGATTACTTGTGTACTGACGTAATTCCCCAATAACAAATGCCATTTTTGGCTTTGTACACGTCATTGCATATGTTAGGCATCAAATTACTTTTCCATATTCTACTTGTGCTGTTGGCTTATCTTTATTGGATAGCAGCCTTAGATTATAATTATAAGACATCAATATTGGCATATAATCTGACTTACCATACTTCATTACAATCTTTTGAATGTAATGAGATTGAGACAATGTTAGGCTATTATTATTTTTCATTATTCTAATACTAAGAATAACATCCACTATACCCATGTCTTTCATGTCAAAATTCTTTAACAAGAACATTTTTGTGTCTTCCACTTGTTCCTAGTCGGTACCAAATATTAACATATCATCCACATATTGGCAAATGATGACACTTTTACTATTATGGAACTTACTATACACACTTGCAAGATTGATTTATCTTCTAGCCATTAGTTGGCACAACCTTATCAAATTTTGATGCTATTGTTCAGGTGTTTTTTCAAATCCATATAAGGACTTTACAAGCCTACATGCATTCCTTTCTTTGTCAACTGACACCATTGTACCTTAATGCACAACTGGAATGTCAACTTAACACATCAAGGTATATGTTCAAACAAGCACCATTGCACCTTTATTGCATAAAAAGAATGCCATTTCAAAGATATTAAGTATCTATGTTGCACTATTATGCCTTTGATGATAAATAAGAATGCACCATATGCCAAGAAGTTAAGTT
Source organism: Theobroma umbraticum (assembly GCF_002168275.2). NCBI lineage: Eukaryota > Viridiplantae > Streptophyta > Magnoliopsida > Malvales > Malvaceae > Theobroma > Theobroma umbraticum. The sequence goes on along the minus strand of NW_018397257.1, from coordinate 3,004,318 downwards.
TATATATTGGTATCATTATGCCTTCATGTATAATAGGAATGCTACATGCCCACCTATCACATGGACCATGATGGTGTTTACATATTGGCATATTATACCTTAATTTATAATAAGAATGCCACATGCCCACACTTTATGTCTTCCATCACATTGACCTTCATAAATTCAAAATGGTTTACTAAAGGATTTTTATCTTTCTCATCTTGTTTGTGACTTCATCCTAGTTGCAACAATCTTCTTTTATTCAAAGATGATTACCAAGGTCCTTGAGAGACATCTACTCTTTCTTATGCTTTGGAGTTTTCTTGGTATCTCTCCATGATGGATTTCAATTATACAAGACACAACAATAATCTCATCTATATCAAGATCATATAAAAAAAGAATAAAATCTTTCTTTCAACCAACATACGTTATTCATGCATATCAAATACAATATCATGCATATCAAGTAAGGAAAGAAAAATTATCTTGTAATTTGATGGAAAATCATTTTGTCATTTTCCTTGTCAACATCAACCTGGTCCAATTTCATAAAAATCATAAGTCAATTCCCTTAGTGTTCCACTTGCAGCAACCATTGTTGAAATAAAATAAAATCTTAACATTATTAGAACATAGAACTGAAAAATATTAAAATGGCTTCAAGGCATGTAACAATGCCACTATCTTTAAGGTTTTATTCATCCCCACTTATAGTGTGCAAAAAAGTTATCGATGTATAAATCTTGAAAATACAATAAAGCCTGGTGATTGATTGCATTTTGTACTGACGAAATCAATCCATTGAGCATCCACCAATGTATGACATAAATGTTTTTGTAGTAAAATGATATAGAAAGAATCTAGAGAATATTGAAAGACAAAAGAGAGATTGTTGTTTTGTCTATTTTGTGTTTTTTTTGTCTATGAGAAAGTCTATTTATAAGCCTAAATGATTATCCCAATAGACACAATTGTGTCTACTTCAAACAGACACAATCATTTGTTTCCAACAATCATAACTGTTGGTATTCCAATAGGCATGATTGTTTATTTTTCAACATAATTATTTGGACAAACATAACTTTTGAATAATCATAATTGTTCAAAAGACTTTTTTCTTTTAATTCTTCCATTATTATTGTTGAAAATGTCCTACATTTTTATTTTGGAATAAATAGGCTCTTATAACTAACGATTAACTAACTACTGTTATTTAAAATGACACTTGTCATTTTTTATGCCATATGATGCTAATGTGGTATGTTGACATGTCATAATGGATAGTGACGTGAAATATTGATTTAGCATGAAGACATGACTATGTGGTAGTTTCACTTTTTGTATGACTGCCACATCAATGTCATGTGGATATGAAAGAGACAAATATCATTTTGACTAATGAAACTTAGTCAACGATTAGTTATATAATATAAAAATTTAATTGAATGTAATAAAAATTATTTTTTTGAATTTTTTAAAATAATTTAGTAATTTTTTAAAGCATTATGTTAATAAAAAACTAATTATAATGATAGAAGTTCATCAAACATGAAATTCTTTTCACTTTCATATAATTATGAATTATCTAGTTAGCAAATTTTGACAACAATCAATTTTTGTTTGGATCTTAAATTTGAAGAGTGAATGTAAAGTTGTTTTTTATATAATAAATTGTGAGAATGAATTTACTTACAAATTGATAAAAGTTTAATATACTTAATGTATTTAAGAGAATATAAGAAGATGAATTTTAATTTTTTGTTTATGAATTTAATTTACTATTTTTCTATTTACATAAAATTATAAGTACTTAGACAATATAAAAGCTAAAAGGTAGATTAAACGTTTGGTTGGGAAGTGGCAGCATTGCAATTGAATTCCTTTTCTTTTTCTTTGTCCTTACTTTTCTTGCTTTTTTATCTTTCGAGTTATAGGTAAGGTGTCATGTGCTAGAATTTAAACCTAATGTCGTGTGGCTTTAAACTCTAAAAATAGAGCTTAAGTAATATTCGTAAAATAGTAGAAGCAAAAGAAAAGAAAAAGAGAGAAAGCTTTTGAGAAATAGAATGCTTTGTATCTCTCTAGGGTGTGTTACAAATGAGTTTGTTAGATAAGATTCTGTTATAAGGTAAAGATAAGATAATAGAAGATAAGAGATTTAATTTGAAAAGAAAATAGTCAAATTAAATCCAAATCCTAATCTAATCTAATAAATCTACACTTACACCTAGATATATATTAACAAATCCACGAGTTCAAATTAAATTACACTACGTGAGCTAAGCTTGTTATTTTTGCTATCTGAGTTGTTTGTCTTGTCTGGGCTGCCTAGCTTGCTTGGGTTGTTATTTGATGGGCTACTTAGCCTACCTGGACTGGTCTAAACTCTTGGGCCATGACATCCTCCCCCACTTAATTCAGCAACACCTTCATTGTTGAGAGATGCACTTTTACTTCGCGATTGTCCTTTCGCACGCCTTTACCTAAAATGACCTCGTTTTGTGCACTTTTGGCTTCCACACACTTTTTGGGAATGCGTTGTCTCCTTGGGCACTTATTACAAACCAATCCTCCTTTGCCTTAGCCTTTTGGTCTCACGAGTGCTTGACAAGTCTCGACGTTTCCATGCCCATGTCTTAGGCTTCTTGGCCTTCGTTTATGGCAGTCTCATTGCCACTGATCTTGGTCTCTCTCGGACCATACAACATTTTACTGATGTTTGTTGCTCCCTTAAGTGCAACATGATACTACCCAATCTCAGTGCACTCCTAGGCTTCCCTAGGCGTGGATGATGGCACTCTTTACCACTGCACTAGTATTTTTCCTTTTCCTTATGTGACACTAAGCTCCTCAAGTGTGATTGCTCGATGGGTACTTTTACACACTAGCTGCCACTCTTGTTGCTTATACCCTCATTATCCATCATGATGGCCACGAGCTTTTTACATATGGGATAGTCCCTTGTCAAGTGTGATTCTTCGCACAAGAAACATTTAAGGGGCTTCGTATCTTTGTCCTTCCACTTAATGATTGCCTTAGTGTAATGGGGTGATGATTTTTTGTCAACCTTTCGTTTGACCCATTGTTTTTCTCTTCCCCACCATTGCCCTTTTTTTAAGGTTTCGAGAAGTAAAAGTTATTGTTGGACTTTTGTAAATCCACCAATGATTCCGCCACAATCATAGCCTCTATGACATTCTGCACACTTTTCTTTTGGAGTTCCAACTTGGCCAATGATTTGAGCCCATCCATAAAGGAAAATAGTGCTTCTTTTTCACCAAAATCATTAATTTGTAACAACAATTCAAAGAATTACTCAACATATTTTCTTATCTTTCCTTGTTGGGTAAGCTTCCTGAGTTTGACATGGGCCTCATCGTTTGCGTACTCAGGGTAAATTTGCTTTTAGAACTCATTTTGGAATTCTGCCTAAGTGCTAATGGTCTTTCCCCCAAGCTTCTCATTACACATGTCTCCATTATAGCAAGGCGATGTCCACCAAATACATGGTTGCGGAATTAATTCGTAGAGCATCCTTCGTGATGTTTATGACCTTGAAGTATTGTTCCAAGCTCTATAGGAAATTGTCCACCTTCTTCGCTTCTTTCTTACCTTGAAATTGTTTAGGCTTGGGCACCCTCAATCGAGTCCCCATTGAGTAGCTCGTGCACCACCTTTAGTGGTTGCCTTGAGTGTGACAAACTTGTCCATGAGCCCCCATGTTTTTTACCGCAATGACTCGACCAACTCCTCTAATGTCGCATTTCGATGGTTTAATGTCTCTATTGTCTCATGCAACTCCCCACAAAGCTCATCATCTTTGGACCCCAACTCATCCGTGTTAGCCTCAAACTCCTCGAGTCTGTCACTCATCTCTCCCATGATCACCTCCATTCTAGCTACTCGGCCTTTGAGAGCAGACATCATGTCCCTCGACTTACCTCGATTGGCTGTTCCTCTATTCTCCCTGACTTTCTGGACTGGTGCAAACTGGTTCTCTATTGATGCCATCTCTTTCTTCCTCAAACCTTGACTATGATACGAACTATCACATGCTAAAGTTTAAACCCAACCTCGTGCAACCTTAAACTCTGACAATAAAGTTTAAGTAAACTATAAAACTCACAAAATAACAAAAGCAAATGAAAAGAAAATGAAAGAAAGCTTTTGAAAAATAGAACACTTTGTATTTCTCCAGGGTGTGTTACAAATGAGTTTGTTAGATAAGATTATGTTACAAGATAAGGATAAGGTAATATAAGATAAGAGATCTAATTTGAAAAGATAATATTCAAATTAAATCCTAATATAATATAATAAATCTACGTTTAAACTTAGAAATACATTAACAAATCCATGAGCTCGAATTAAATTACACTACGTGAGCTAGGCCTGTTATGTGGCCTATTTAGGCTATCTGGCCTATTTGGATGAACTAAAAGAAATGAAAAAGAGAAAGAAATTATTATGTTTGTTTCCTTTAAGAAAGAAAAGAAAAAATGGAGAAAGAAAGAAAGTAATAGGAAAAGACAAAAGAAATAAAAATTTGGATATTTTATGTTTGAACTTTTATTTTCACTTTTACATATATGTTTGTCATCAAGGGTTTATAAAAATTTGGATATTCTATTTACTAAAAGTATTGAAATTTTTATTTTATTTTAATATATAGGAAATGAAAGAGGAAAAGTTAAAAAGAATTATAGATTTGATGTTTAAAAATTTTATTTACTATTTTACATAGATTTTTTAAATTAATCTTATTTATTTTGAATCATATAAACAAATTGAATAAAAAATAAATACATAAGACATGAAAAAACAAGAGATAAGGAATTAACATGATAAAAATTAAAGGATTATATTGCAAAGTCAAATATTGAAAAACTTTAACTCGTTTTTAAGTTATTTTTCAGAAGATGTCTAGAAAAAGGATCATGATTGATTTGTTTTAAAGAAAATTATTGAATAGAGAGATTTTTTCGTTAAATTTAGGATTTATATTTCATACATTGACAATGTATAAAAGCTATACACTATCAACTCAACAAATATTGCTACCTCATTAATGAAGTAAAACTACAAATTTTAAGGACTTAAACTTAAATATTAAAAAGTAGTTAATAATTAATTAAATAAAAAACAAAAAATCTCTTTTTTTCTCTCTCCAACTCCCCACAATGTTATTTTATTGTTTTCCTTTTTTTATCTCTCCCTAACTCCATCTTCTTCACCTCTTCTTCATCTATTAAAATTACAAATTAAAATATTTCTTTTTCCCAAACCTCTCTCACTTTTTTTTTTTCTAATTCTTCCTAAGCATCCAAACTAAAATCTTATTGAATTCTTAAAAGAGTGTGTTGCTGAAAATCTAAGAGAGAGAAAGAGTAAAAAATTTGATGAGGAAATTTTCTTTTTGTTGAGAAAAAGAGACTGCAACTATATGGGGTGGGCAATTGGCCAATTTGACCACTAATTGTGATAAAAGAATCCTTTCTTAAATTGTGAATGTAAGATAGTATTAGTGTTGAAACAATTTTAGAAATATTTTGTCATAACTTGTGTTAGAATTTTTGTTTGATATTAAGTTGATCTTAGTTAATTACTTTCACCATTCTTATTGCTTATCGCATTATAATCTTAAATCAAATTATAAGTAAAATCCTAATTTATTTATTTGAAAAAACAAACAATTGATTATCACATTATAACCCTAAATCAATTGTAAAAATCACTTAAAAATATAAAAATTATCTTGAAATCTCTTGAAATTGAACAATTTTGCAAACTTAATTTTAATGCTAGAAGAAGAAAGGGAGAAGAAGATAATCAAGTTAGGATAAAAAGGAAGAGAACAGTTGATTATCACATCATAACCCTAAATCAAATGTAAAAAACACTTAAAAATGTAAAAATTATCTTAAAATCTTTTGAAGTTAAACAATTTGCAAACTTAATTTTATTGCTAGAAGAAGAAGAAGGGGAGAAAAAGATAATCAAGTTCGGATAAAAAAAAAAGAAAACAATCAAAGAACGTTGTGAGAGAGTAGAGAGAAAAAGAAAGAATTTTTTTTATTTTTTATTTAACTAATTATTAAAAAAATTTTAATAGTTAAGTTTAAGTACTTACAGCATATTTGGTTGGGGGAATGGCTAAGCCATTCCCTTTTTATTCTCTAGGAATTTTGATTTCTTTATTTGGTTGAAAAATAGTCCAAGCAATAGCCATTCCATAAGAATGGTTATTCTTCAAAATTCTCCAAAACTAAGGAATAGCTAATACCATCTTTCTCATGGTATTAGCTATTCCATAGTTTGAGGAATAAACTCAAAAAATCATAAAGATCGAAACACCTTTTACAAGTTTAAAAAATTACAACTCTATTTATATAAAATATTATTTTTTCTCTCTCCTCTTCCTCTCACTTGATTCCAACTTTTAATAAAATATTAATATTTTAACATATTAATATTAAATTATAAATAAAATATTAATATTTAAATTATAAATTATTAATAAAATAAATTATAAATTATTCCTATTTAAAAAATAAATTATAAATTATTCCTATTTAAAAAATAAATTAAAAATAAATAAGCATAATATCATTTAAATTATATATAAAATATTGATAATTAAATCATCAATTATTAATATTTTAAATAAATTACAAATTATTAATATTTAAAAATAAAATAAAATGAAATAAAATAAAAAATTAATCATAATAATATTTAAATTAAATAAAATATTAATATTTTAAAATATTAATGATTAAATTATTAATATTTTAAATAAAAAATCAATTATTAATATTTAAAAATAAAATAAAATAAAATAATTTATCATAATAATATTTAAATAAAATAAAATATTAATGACTAAATTATAAATAAATATTAATATTTAAATGGTCCATTATTAATATTTTAAATAAACTATCAATTATTAATATTTTAAATAAACTATCAATTATTAATATTTAAAAATAAAATAAAATAATTAATCATAATAATATTTAAATTAAATAAAATATTAATATTTTAAAATATTAAAGATTAAATTATAAATAAAATATTAATATTTAAATTATCAATTATTAATATTTGAAAATAAAATAAAATAAAATAATTGATCATAATAATATTTAAATAAAATAAAATATTAATATTTTAAAATATTAGTGATTAAATTATAAATGAAATATTTATATTTAAATTATTAATTATTAATATTTTAATTAAATTCTAGATTATTAATATTTAAAAAATCTAATAAAAATAAATAGTCATATAAATAATAAAGGATGCTTTTATCTTTTTATTTTATATTCCTTTCTTATTCTAAAATTATTGTTACCGACCAAGCACTGTAATAAGTCATAATAATTATTTCTGTCCTATTTTATTCGTCATTCCAAACAAAGTAATAACTATTCTATTCTATTATCACCTCATTCTATTCTCACATAATAACTATTCTATTTCATTCTTACCTATTCCACCAACCAAACGTAAGCTTAAGATTTTTAGTTTTACCTTATTAATGAGGTGATCGTATTTGATAAGCTGATAATGTATAAAAACTTATAGACTGTCAGTGCATCAAATATTAATTTATAATTTATAACTTTTTAATTAAAAAACATCATCTTAAAAGAATTTTGTAGATACACATTAAGAATCTGTTTAGTAATAAAAAATAAATTATTAAAAGAAAGTTTTTTTTTTTCTAAAATGCTTTATTAAAAAGTTTATATTTTTTATTATTTGAATAGATTTTTTTTCGAATGTAAGATATTTAGCATTGATCAATACAATTTTTTCTATCCATTCATAAATTATTTTTCATTCTTGCAAAAGTTTTTCCTTTTGAACAAGAGAAAAAAATTCAAAAAACTCTTTGAAATTCGAAATTCAAATGAATAATTTTAAACTAAAATATTGAAACAAAATCTGAGTGTATGTATTTTGATTCTTTATTGGCCATATTGTTTGTCATTTTGGACTGTGCTTCGAATTTGATGGAGGTACTTTCCAAAAAACACGTGCAAAGCTGACGCTTATGCCAGTCACTCAGTTACAAAGTCAGTCCAATAGCCGTTGGATCATTTATTACATCTAATGATACGGAGATCTCACGGCTATCGATGACGTTTTCAGTGCAAGAACACAGCTGATTTGGACTTCCCCAAGGTGCGTAGTCAGATTAGTACATGCAAGACTCACGTGCCACCTGCCACTGCCACGTGTAATTCAACACTTTCACTGCAAGTGAATGAAAAGAAACCGCGTGGCTGTAGGCCATCCCTAAGCCACTTCACCAGTACGATGTTTTCACCTGGGAGAGTTTGGCTCTGCCTTACAAGCTAGATTTCAACCTTTGTCCGTTGATAAAAAATTATATATTTATTAATGAATTAAATATTTAAATATTATTTTATATTTAAATATTATTTTATATTTTATATTAATATTTATTTTAAATTAAAATAAATAAATATTTATTAATTTAAAAAAAATCCTATCTAAGATTAGATCCATGGCCATGAATTGTTCAACCTGTGAACAAGTTTACCAGGTACATGAAAAGTGCCTCCAATTTGTTTGAATTTGGGGTTGAATTAGGAGTTAAGTCTAAGTCGCTATAATTTACTTGTTGATTTTAATTCTGTACAATTAACGATGCATATTTTCTCCCATATCTGAATATAAGCAACTTGAAAGGTCAAATCACGCTAAAATTTTTTCTATTGGATGTATGTATTATTGTTCGATTACGTTTCCATTTGCTTGGATGATGATTGATTGGTCATTTGATTAAAAATATCACTTTTGATATTTTTAATATATTGTACACCTATATTGTCAATTTATTATTATTAAATCATTACAAGTAGAAAAAATCATTTATTTAGATTTCAAATTTGTAATTTAAAATGAATTAATAGCACATATTTTCACATTTTTAACGTAAAGTAACGAGTTTTATTTTATTTGTAAATTGTCTGTTCACAATAGTTTCTAATTACAATAAAATCAAAAAATTTAATTAATATTTAATTACTTGATAAAGTTACATGAACTTGATAAAAAAATTAAATTTTATCAATTATTATATATACATATGTATGTATGTCTAAATTTTACTCACTATATATCTAATACTGAGGTAGAATTGCTAGTTGTGAAAGACACCTTACTCTTGTTTGTGACCTCAACTTTGGTTGATCATAACCTAATTTTTGAGTGTGACTCGTTAAATATGGTTAAGTGGTCTTTTTGCCCGCAAGTAGTACCATGGAAGGTTAAGAGTATTGTCATCTAGATTATGGATCTACTTAAGAGCGTCCCACATTGAGAGATCCATCACATCTCTTGCTTTGTCGATGGAGAGGCGAACTCCCTAGCTAAGAGGGGGCCAGAGGGGGAAAAAGCTTATATGGCTTAATTTGGGTGAGGTGCAAGGAAGAACTCCCACTAAAACTCTTGCAATCATGCTACTTACAAGGGTGATGACTGTGGAGGATGGCATTTCCTTGCCTCTCATGTGTTTCTTCTTTTCTCCTATGTTGGTTGTAAATGTCGTTCCGTTGTTTTCCTTGTTTTGTGTGTTTTGTGTTTCCAAGTGGTTGGTTTTACGTGTTTCTGACTCTCATTTTATCTTTCTACTACTTGAGATGTTTTCTGTTGTAGAAATTGTGAAATTATCTTCAAAATGTTGCCCAAGATCTTACCCAATCAATAGAATAAAGAAAGAAAAAAAAATCAAGCACATCTACAAGAACATAAGAATTTACATCATTCAGTTTTTTAATGACCTACGTCCATAGGCACAATAATAGACAAAGATTCACTAAGAGAAAAATCAAAAGATTATAACTCACAACCTTTATCCCAAGTATACCTAAATCATTCTCTCTAAATCTAAGTGATGACTATTCTTCAACTCCATAGGATCTTTTTATAGTGCCAAATACAATAATCTTATCCTAATATAAGTAGGATATGTTATACTAGTCTATATAAATTTAAAAACTATCTCAAAGAAAGTATACTAGTTTAATGAGAATTAAACAATTTTAATCATATTATAATTCAAGACTATCCTAACAAATCTTCTCCTTAGGGTTGAATTCACCAAGGTCTATTTTACCGATCAATCTCTGTCGATACCACTAATGCCCCAAACATGCTTGAACTTTATCCCAGAACTTAGTCACCATATTTGCCGAATTTTTAATTGTGGCTATTTTCTTCACTACAATCTCACATCTAGAAACAATCCTTCAAACGAAGTTATACTTGACTTAGATGTGCTTGATTTTCTCATGAAACATTTGATTTTTAGTCAAGTATGTAACACTTTGACTATCACAAAACACAAGCATATATGCTTGTCCAAAACCAAGATTACTAGCCAAGCCTTGAAGCCATAAAACCTCATTCACTACCTCGATCACAGTCATACATTCAACTTCAATTGTAGACGAAGCAAATACTATTTTCCAAGTGATTGCAAACCTTGAAAGAATGAACACATATCTCATTCGAGATCTTCTACTATCTAAATTTCCAATAAAATCTGAATTGGAGAAACTAACCATATTACAACTACTGTTTGCACCTCTTTCACACATTAAGCCAACATCAATGGTACCTTTACGTGTTTTCACAAGCTCCCGTGTTTGATCCCAGTGTAAAGACTTAATCTTCTTAAAAGACTCGACATATGTAATTGCCTCATGATTAAAGTAAGGCTCATTCAATCTATACTTCCATAGATAAAACATAAGAATCACAATCACCATCAATACAAGTAATGCTTCGTTGAGATCCCAATTCTTACACTTCTTGCAATTCACTTTAGATTTCACTATCATCTCACACTATCCCAAGAACATTGATTTCAAGCTTCACCAGCTTGCCAACTTCCTAGTTTAATGTGTTCACAATTTTAAACTTGATCCCACATAGTAATGCAGATTTGTCAAAGGTAACATCCTGACTCACCTTAAACTTAAGGGACTTAAAATCAGTATACCATATCTGATAACCTTTCACCCCATATGCTAACCTAAGAATATGCACTCTATTGCCTTTAACTCAAATTTACCATCATTCACATGAGCATGAACGGGATAAACAAATACTCTTAATATAAAGTAATCAGCAAAGCTTATGAGACTAAACTTCCTTGGGAGTCTTAAATTCAATTGCAGTTGATGGAGACCGATTGACCAAGTAGCAAGCCATGTTGATAGCTTTTATCCAGAATACTTTGGTTAGGCCAACATTAGAGAACATGTATTTTGCTCTCTCAAGAACTATTCTTTTCATCCATTCTGTAACACTATTTTGATGTGGTGTTTTAACAACAATGTGATGTTTAACGATTTCCTCATTCGTACAAAACAGACCAAACTCACCTTTGCAAGATTCTAGAGCTTTATTTGTTTGAAAGCTCTCAATTTTTTCTTAGTTTGCTTTTAGATCAATACCTTCCAATGCAAAAATCTGGTCAACATTTCACTTATAGCGTTCAAAAAATTCATCCACACCTTTTTTGAAAAATAATCTATAAAAGTCCACATATATAATGATCCATTTTATGATGTCACTAGAGAAGGACTCCACAAATCTAAATGGATGTAGTTTACTGCACTCTTAGTTTAATGAGTTGTAGTGCTAAATTTCATTGTATGTTGCTCACAAAAATCTAGTTTCCTAGTCTTTTGACTACACAACAAACCACACTTACTCAGTTTTCTAATCTTTCTCTCGCTCATATGACCCAACCTCATATGCCATAAACATGTTACATCATCTTCAAGATCATTAGATGAGACCACAGAAACATTTTCAATGATTATGTTTCCCACTAGATGATAAAGGTCACTATATAAGTTGCCCTTTATGATAGTTATTGCTTTTTTAAATACATTCAAGACACCATCTTGGCCACTATATTTGTAGCTTTTTTTATCTGACAATCTCAAGGATATTAAATTCTTTTTCATGTCAGAAACATGTTTCACCTCAAGTGTCTTTACCATACCATCAAACATCTTGATCCGAATTGTACCAATCCCAACAATTGAGAGAAAGAAATCATCTCTTGATTATGCAGTGCCCATATCAATAGATTGATAAGCTGTAAACCAATCATGTCTAGGACATATATGGACGCAGCAAGCTAAATCCAAGATTCATATATCCACCAAGTTACTAATAGTAACTGCAAGAACACTGTCAACTTCTCCAAAAGTATTAAAGTCATCTCCAGCCACGTTTGCAGTATTCTCAGACTTGTTGATCTTTTCATCATTCTTGAATTTGGTACAATATTGATAAAAGTGCCTTTTCTTACCACCATTCCAGCAAGTTTTCTTTTTTGCTGTAGATTTACCTTTTTTGTCTAAGCCCTTTTCTTTATCTTTTTCTCTATTCACAATCAGGCCTTCTGCTTGATTTTCATTCTGAATACCACCAACTTTCTTCTTCAATTTCTTGAAATTTAAAGATGCACATACATCCTCGAAAGTGAGAATATCTCAACCATATAACATAATATCCATGAAGTTTTCATGCAATGGAGGTAAAGAACCTAGAAGAATTAAAGCTTGGTCTTCATCCTTAATTTTAACATCAGTATTCTTTAAATCAAGAATAACTCTATTAAATTCATCAATGTGTGCATTAATGGACGTTCCTTCACACATCTTGAGAGTATACAATCGTTGCTTCATATAAAGCTGATTCGTTAAGGATTTAGTCATACAAATACTCTAGAGTTTAAACCACATTGCAGTAGCAGATTCTTTATCCATGACTTCTCTTAACACCTCGTCAGATGAAGTTAGAAAAATAACACTATGTACTTTTTCCATAAGGTCATCTTTCTCACCATCAAATAAATTCAAAAGAAAATGGTATTTTTATTTAAATGCTTTCAACAGTTTTTATTGGATTAACAATGCATGTACCTTAACACGTCATAGACTGAAATCGTTTTTCAATCTCATACTTCATTGATAAAGTTACCATTACGAGATTCAAATTGAATTAAGACTTTGAAGCTCTGATACCAATTTGTCATGAAAATTGAGAAATTATCTTTAAAAAGTTACTCAAGATTTTATCCAATCAATAAAATAAATAAAAAAAGAAATTAAGCACACCCACAAGAACATAAGAATTTACGTGATTCAGTCTTTTGATAACTTACATCTACAAGCACAATAACAGAGAAAGACTCATTAAAAAAAATCTAGAAATTATTAGAACAATCTCAAACTCACAACTCTTTTTCCACGTACTCCCAAATTACTTTTTTTAAATCTAAGTGATAACTATTCTTTCACCCCATAGGATCTTTTTATAGTGCCAAATACAATAATTTAATTCTAATATAATTAAGATATGTCAGACTAATCTAACTAGATTTAAAGACTATCTCAAAGAAAGTATACTAGTTTAATTAGAATTAAACAATTCTAATCATATTAAAATTTAAGACTATCCTAATACAGTCTAAATAGGGATCTCTTTTATTGTTTGATTACCTTTTTGGGTGAGGGGTTTACTTGTACAGCTTTTGGAGGTGGCATTTTTTGTTGAGTTGTATAAATGTGGGACTCAAGAAAGCATTCCCCCTCTTTTTATCGATTATATACTACTACCTATCAAAAAAAAAAGAGTAATACATATTGAGGTAGAACGCACTTGAACATGTGCTAGTTTATATATACAAATGTATTATGTATGTAGGTAAAAAATATGCATGCGTTTGTATCTAGTGCATTTAACATCATAATATAAAACATTCATAAATCAAATGCAAGAGCAAAGTAATAACTTCAAAAATAATTAATAATTATCTCAAGGTCAATTTTAAACATGTTAGTCAAACTTATAGAAAAATTTTAAAGGTCCAATTAAGCTATCTACGGATATCTTCACCATAGTCAAATCAAAGATGGATTGAATTAAGCATCCATGAACCCATCCAACAATCAGAGAAATGATTTACGGTAAAGAATTCTCTGAATCAACTACGAGATTACCAGAGTTATAAACCTAAGAAACAACAGATGAAATCAATATACATATCAACACAGCAAATTCCATAAGATCTTCTACATATAGAATCTGACCAAAATACAAAGCTACATACAACATATAATATACTGGAAAGATACAAAAGCAAGTCTTGTGTACCAAAAAGACAAGCCAAGCTCAATCGCAAAATGTCTCTATTACAAATATTACACAGAAAAAAAAAGACACCCCCAAGGTTACATATACATGTCTCTTGATCATTATTTAGTCCCCAGTGGGAACCAACGCTCTTGAAAAGAAGATTGATAAGAGATCATATATAGAAGGAACACAAGCACAAGCGCCACCCCCCATGGCGACCCTCCTGCTCTGTGAAGTGAATCTTGCTCCGGCAGTGGAATAAGGAAAGGAACGCTCCCTGAGAAGCAGTGAACGAGAAGCAGCAGAACAACCGGGGACAGCATGAGGAAGAATTTCAGCTGGTTGATGAAATCCTCAAACATGGACTCGTAGTTTATGTACCAGGAAAAACCCAGTACAAAAAAGAGGATGGAAACAAAGACACATAGGTGGAGAGGTGGAAGTGACAGATAGTCTAAGAATGAATCTCTGTAGTATCTAGCCATGTGTTTTCAGAGCAAATTTAGAAGCTGGAATGAGATGAGGCTTTTTATGCAGAGAAAGAGGGAGGGAATCAATCACTGTTTTAAAATCTTCTCTAGAATGAACTGGTTTGTTTGCAACAAGAAAGTGGCCATGGTTTATATAGGATTTAGTTAGTGGATGATATTTATTCTTTTTTTATTTTATTTTAATTTCCCATGCTAATTTTAGAGCTCCTGCCCTACTCTCTCTTGAAAGGTGTGACATCTCTCTCTGGTTTTACAAATAAATCACAAAAAACACTGTGACTGGGAAGTAAACATGTAATGAAAGGGTACATTAAGGTAAGATAAGATGCTGAAAGAGAAGTGGGTGAAATTATGAGCAGTGGCGATCTAAAAAAGAAGTGGCAGCTGCTAATTTGGTAAAAAGGTTTTTCTTTTGGTAGATAAAGACTTGATTTTGGTGTCATGCTTTAGAAACTTTTGTCATGACTGATTGACCCGCCCTTTTCCTTATGATCCTTGAGGTTTAAAGGCTTCAGGCGATTTGTAGAATAGTCTATACACTATAAAGGTACCTAGCTTAACATGTATATTTGAACGTTCTAAAGCAATCACCTAGTCTTCAAATCCAACTCTTTTTCAAACGGTAATAAAACTCTTGTGACTTTAGTTTTGCAAAAGTTAGAATGACAGCAAATTGGTTCTATATAAAAGGTTACAAAAGCATCTCCCTTTCATTCAAAACAAGAATCAAACATGCACCTCTACCACCCATGATTATTCTCATTATCTAATTATAAATTAACTGTTAGTACGGGAAGAGGCAGTTTTAGAATTATCGAGCAACTTAATATTTATAAGATGAATGTAATATCTTATTAGAATTATGGAGTGACTTGATATAAGATGTATGGATGTAATATCTTATGATTTAATGGTTTCAAGAAACATGTCTAGCAAGCACCATTAGTTATTTTGGTTAATATATAGTGCCAACCTTGTTCGAGACATAAAATAAAAAACAAAAAGGTGGTTTTCAAATGGGTTTACGTTGCTTTTACCTTTCTTTTATTTTATTTCTTTTGGGAAACCGATTTGGGTAGCTTTGCTTCCTTCCTTGCACCAGAAGGATTCTTCCTCTTTGACGATCCATGAGGAATGAGGATACTTCCAACAAGGACGGTGAGAACTTTAATCCATTCCAATGGTTGAGATTGGGAGCTGCAAAGGTGTGGACCAGTAGAAAGCTGCCACCTACAACCGACCATGCACTGGATCTGGAAAGGTGAGAAGAATAATGAAGAAAAAGGTGGGGTAAACCCAAGGGAAATATATATCAAAGGGGAACATGTTATTGGAAAAAGTCGTATATTCCGAGGATGGTGTGGTCCATCTCAGCTTTGTCGACCTTTATCCATTTCCTGAATCCAAAATGCTTAACTAATGAATGGGACATTGTATATTCTTGGTTTTTTACACACACATTCCTCAATTTTCTTTTCTTTCTTTTTTTTTAATAATTTAATTGTATTTTCTTATTGACAAACAAATTTATATACGTGCTGGATAAGAACATCAAAATGCCAATTGAAGTCTGTAACTATGAAGTTGCTACAGATTGAAGTGCGACATTATAGTTGGAACTCAATATGCAACTGATCATTGCACAATGCTGCTTATCATCGGAAACACCTGTGACACCCAAAATACAACACAAATACAGCTTCCATTTAATTGTACTTATACTTGGCTATATAGAAATGTTTCCGGTATGTAAATATTTGGGGAATTAAAGAAACTGTATTTTATGTTGATTCTATTCATGGAGTAATGTTATAGTTTTCGGAATATAACATTAACCAACTCAAGCTTTAATTTTTATGGGAAAATGCCAAGATCAGTTTTATAAATTATATGAACAATTGAGTTACATATATGCATTTGAAAAGGATATTGAATTTTAAAAATGATCCAAAACTTTCTAAGTAAAATATATATATATGTTTATATACACACATTAATCCACAAAGACGTAAGTATACAAATTTCTACCATCAATATAATATATATATTTAAATATGTCTTAAATAGATAGCTTGTAAAATTAAAAAATTATACCATCCATATATTTTATGTATAATAATTCAGATATAATTTGATTTAAGATACGGTCCATTAGATTCTATTTGGTTTTAACAAATGAAGCACTGCGCAAGTTGGCACCCACAATATGAAGGAAAAGAAAGTTATTTAATGTGCAAAGAAACATGTGTCCCACTGGCATCCATCCAAATTAATACAAATGACACCCCACTTAAGCATGGGCTTTGCATATGATTATCATCATTAGTTCATGATATCATCAGTTAAGTAATCATTTATGTTAACGGCGAGACATTTTAATTGCATCTCCTAGCTATCTTTTCCAAGTGTATATTATGCACAATCTGATCATTTATTTGATGGCCCAGTCTAGAATGTTTTTTTTTTTTGATAAATAACTGTTTTTTTTTCTTGTTATGCTTTTTCCCTTGTTGAAGTGGCACCACAAACCAAATCCCATGCCAATATCTATTTGTTTTATGCTGCTTTTTAAAAACTTTAATAGATTCAATCATGAATTGATTGATTTCGTGTATGTAAGTTGCACTCATCAAATAACTAATGACATGAATTGCTGAACAAAAAACCAAAAAAAAAAAAACCTAATGACATGAATTCAAAACAAATATGTTATTTTCTTTTAGAAGTTGATTAATCTCTAACAATTGACTTGTACATTGGCTTTGCAAACCCTAATTTTTTTCCTTTTTTTTTATCTGTTAATAAACTTTTGCTTTTTAACAAGAAAAATTATTATTATATATATATATTTAAAAGGCTGTCTCCCATATGAATTTATAGTTGTCATAACCTAATTAAAATTTATTTTCCAAAAATATTTGAATTAAAACAAGATACTAATAAGGTAATAACTTTAGTAGATAAATTTCTATAAATTTTCCTACTTAGAACTAATAAGATAGATAACTAAGGATATATATTGGATATGTAAGATTTTCTTGAATAATTAGAGTGTGAACTCACATTATTTAATTTGTTTTTAACAAAATCGATTAAGTTAATTTGATTTGATCATTAGATAATATTATAGTTCATGACATGATCTAATAAAATGAGATAAGCTCCAATTTTATATATAGGTTTAATAAGGTGGGTCAGTATAGGAAATCTTGAATCTTATGATGAGTGACACTAAGCATTTTACTACATAAAGGTAAGGTTAGGTCTTGTATCCTATTTAGAAAACATTAAGAATTTCACTTATTAGAGAGTTGTAGATCGAGGAGGAAAATATTATATATATCATTCTCATATATTTTTGAGATGTTTATAGTTTTCGTGTGCATGGTGTTTATATATTGAGATTAGAAGGTAGCACATAAAAGTATGTGTGTGGAAATTGACTAACTCGAATAATTTATTCACGTAAAAATGGTAAGTTGCAAGGTTGTGTTAAATTCTCATGGCTGTTTTTATGTGAAAGGCTCCTAATTGCATCTCATGTATTTAGCCTAAGTGTGTTTGAATGATGATGTGCCTAGATTCTTGGTTATGATATTTGTACTCAATTATGATTTTGGAATATTTTATTACCTTATGTGTTCTAATTAAGTTACATTTTTAAATTTTTTTGTCACATTTTCTATTAATAACAATATGGTCACTATTGAGATTTTGATTGAATTAAATTTTAAGAATTGGAAAGCAGATGTAGAGTTTGCCATTTAGATCATAGACATAAACCTGACTATGAATATAACTAAGCCTTTGAAATCTACTACGACAATTTTAAGGTTTATGGGAAAGCTTTTGCAGCATGAGAGAGATAAATAAATTATTTGCTTGTTATTAAGAGGTCCATTCTTATATACATGTTAAGTGGCCTTCTTAGTACCACTGATTCAAAGGAATTCTTAAGCGTAATAGTACAAAGGTCTAGAGTGTCATATTGAAGGGGTTTTATTCCATGAAATATGATAAGATAGATGATAGACTTAGCAATTTTGTATATGACACGATAGCACTACATAAAGTTAAGTGAGTTTGAATTTAGGATAATGGTGTTTCAATCATATCGATATGATTAAGATGAGAAATTTTTGTATCTTAAAAGTATCAAATGCGCTTAACTTGTTTAAGACATGTTTAATTAATCGTGTTATCAAGTATCTTCATAATTCATGATCCGTTTAGTAACCAGTTAATTAATTGTGTAAATGTGTCTATGAGATACGTTTATGATCTGATTATGACCTATTTAAACCCCTATATAATTACTTTCTTTTATTATGATTGTTGATGATGGTGGTGGATTTTATTATACTTCATGGATATTTTTGTTTTATTATAATTGCTACTATGATTATTAGTTTTATATTTAAATAATGAAGTTATATTTCATTCTAAATTGTATGCATTTTAGTTTAATTGTCTTAATCATGTTAATTGTATAAATAAGTTACAAATCGTGACCTGACTGAATTAATAAATATGTTAAGTGTGGCGTGTCATGTTACATATTTAATAGACATATCTGTATTCGTATTTTATGATTCTAACATATTTAATTAATTGTGTCATTTTCATGTTTACTTGTGTAACTGTTAATACCCTATATTTACACAACAAGGTTAATATACACGAACAAAAATTGCTAGTCTAATAGAAGGAATTCAAAAGTACATCATTAAAATGGTCCATTTACAAACAAAAAAATTTGGAAAAACCAACAATACCTTTCTTGTTAAAAAAACTCATCACAAGAAAGGTACCAAATCTAAAGTTAATGCTCCTAAACAAGTTCAAGATAAAATGAAAGAATTTGGTCAATTTTTCAATGTAGGAGGTCTAAAATTTGTCCTTAAGAAGCAAATTAAATGTTTCTTTTGCAAGAAGAAGGGACATAAGAAACAAGATTGTCTCAAATATAAAATTTGGTTAGAGAAATGTGGGCATGAAAGTAATTATTTGGCTCTTGTTGTACATGAATCTAATTTAATTGAAACCTCATTTGATTATCTTGTCATCATGTATTTGTATAACTCGTAACCCATTTAACTAATCATGTAAATGTGTTTACTTGACATGTTAATAACCTAGTTATGACTTGTTTGAATCTCTACATAACTACTTTATCTTATTATGGTTGATAATAGTGTGATGGATTTTATTATGGTTGATGATGAAGGTGGATTTTATTATGTTTAATGGATATTATTGTTTTGCTATAATTATTTTTATGATTATTAATTTTAAATTTGAATAAAGAAGTTATATCTCATATGTAATTGTATTGAATTTTTTTTAATCATGTTAATCATGTTTAAAATTTTAATCATGTTAATCATGTTTAAAATTTTAATCATGTTAATTTAAACGGATTATAAATCGTGTTGTGTCATATAAAACTTAACTTGACCCATTTAATAAATGCTTTAGCCATGTCATGTCATGTTATATGTTTTATAAATATATCTGTATTCATATTTAGAATCCTATACATTTAACTAATTATGTCATATATGTATTTATCCATATAATTACTAATATATTATGTTTACATGGCATAATTAAAACATGTAAACATGAATTATCTGGTCTAATTGTACGTAGATTAAAGAAGAAGAAGATCTTAGTGCAGTAAATCCTAACAATTAATTTGACTAGTAATATTTTTGTTCCCAAAGTGATGGATCAAAATCAATTAAGATTTTGTGTATCTTAAATTTCAATTAGAAGATCTCAAATTAAGTATAATTTATTCTATATCAAATTTAATATAATACTCTATTATTAGTGTATAGATTTCATACACTATTAATGAACCAAATATGAAAAATATGTCACATTACCGCTGAATAAGAAAATTACTTTAAAGTTGAAAAGTTTAAATTAAATACATATTAGACTAAAATTAAAAAGCTGTCACGTTTCCACTATCTATAAATTCAAAAAAATTCAACATCTCCATCTTGTAATGCAGCTAATTGACATTAGGGGGAATTGGACCCACTTTAGTTAAAAAGATGTAAAATCAAATATAGATGATAACCACAAATTGAAAATCCCCATGAGGCCATAACCCACCAAAAGCTTTGTCAGCATTTGATCTCATTGATTAATTGATTTCCCTATTTCATTTACCATTTGGTAAGCTCTGATTAGCCATTTTTCACCTAACATGACTTTTATGGACCTCCACTCTAAGACATTTTATCAACTAAGGTCGCAATCAAAACCAAACTGCATTGCTTTCCCTTATATCGGATTGCTTTTGATTGTGTGGTTAAAAAAGGAAATAAAAAGATTAATTGAATCAAATATGATTTTCTTGATTATAATTCAATCAAAGAAAAAGATTAAAAGATCGGTCCCTAGCACTTAGGCCTTGATAGAATACATCACTAAAATATTACATTTTCGATGAAAAAGTAAAAGAATCATTATTTTTAAGCATAATGTTCATAAAAATCTATAAATTATTTAAAAAATTTTAAATAAGTCTTTATCTATATATTATATTCAATCAAGTCTCTGTACTTTTATATTGAATCAAATAAGTTTTTATTCTTTTATGACTAATGATTGATTAATTATCATTAATCAAAATGTTATTTATTATTTTATATCCACGTGACAATAACATGACGTTGATATAAAAACTGAAAAATATTATATGATCATGTTATCATATCAAATTAATATGTCATATCATCATTAATTATAATATTTCAATATATCACATCATCGTCAATTATAATATCTTAACACATTACATCAATATCACTTAGCATAAAATGACAAATTATATTTTAATTAAATTAATCATTAGTCATAAAAACCTATTTAACTCAATAAAAATATAAAAATTTAAATAAATATAATAAAAATATAAAAACTTATTTAAATTTTTTAAATAATTTAAAATTTTTTTAAATATTATACATATTATTTATTAATGAGTCTAAGAACTCAAAAGAGCGACTAAACCGCTTAGAAAGAACTTAACCTCGATCATACCACACAAAGATTGGTCCACAAGGTACAAAAATGAAATGATGATAGGACTCAATTTTGTCAAAGCAGAACTTGATTACTACTAATGTCTAGCGACCCAAACAACAATAAGAAAAAAAATTAAAAAAAAATCTCCTAGCTCCTAGATAGTACGTATATAACATTTATATGGTACAGTAAGCAACTGGAGGTCATATTATCAATCAAAAATATAGTCTACTTCTGAATTTAGTTCATATATTCTACCAAATTGTTGGATTAAGTCATTCAATTATAATTTATAATGTAAAATTTGTTAATATTAATTAATGTTAATATTAGTCCAATCATTGACATTGTAAAGTTCTGTTAAACATACTGACATGACATTGATCATGCATTGTCGTGGTGTTAATCGATATTGACATGAAATTTTTGGGATTTTAAAAATGCAAAAAATGTGACGTGGTTTTTAAGGTCATGACCACGTGGCGTTTATTGTCACCTAATCGGTTAAAAATCCAAAATACACACTAAATCCTAAACTAATTAAAATTAACTTAAATAAATCCTAAACTAATCAAGAGAGAAATCCAAAAGTCGTATCGTTAAGATTGTGACAAGACTGTGGTTGCCAAGGATATGTGGACTTAGGTTAAATTCTAAAGTTTTTCAAAATTTGTTAAGGTTAAATTCTAAATTTAATCAACTTCCTAGTGCAAATTATTGCATTTCCTACTCCAAGTGAGGTTATCAAGGCTCAGGATGAAGGTGAATTTGTTAAGGTTGTGACAAAAGTATGTTTGCTAAAGATCATTGTTGAAATTCTGTTTTGATGCTATACATAGATTTTAGATCAAATTTTGAATTTAATTTATATACTTTATCAAAGTGTTGGATTAGTTCTAGTATAATTTTTTTCAATATGTTTTGATATTTTTCTTGTTAATGCAAATTAGAGTGTAAAAAAGTTGATGGGGTCTGATTAGGTGGGCCAAAACATGCCACATGGCAACCTAAAAGGCCACACTATTTTTTTTTATTTTTATAATTCCCTTAAACTTTTACATCAGCGTAATCAATACCACAATCCTAATTGTAACGAAAAAATTTGGCAGTGAGAATGATTGGGTTAGGATTAACAAATATTAAAATTAGGACTATATTTATACGAATTATAATAGAGTGATTAAATTCATATTTTAATAGTGTAAAGGATTTAAATTACGAATTTGACCAAAATGTATAACAACCATAGCATGTGAATTCAAGAAAGCATAGCCTAGGAACATAATTCTCTAGCATAGATAATATTAAAAAATAATTATAATCCCAAAATAATAAAAAAAGTCCTTGAAAATAATTACAACTTACAAATGGAAAATAAAAATAAAAAAGTAAAAAGAAATTAAAATAAAAAATTATATTAATAATTTAATAATAAATTATTAATGTTTAAATTTTTAATGAAAATAGAAATTAAAAGATTAAAAAATGAGAATACAAATAGAGGAAAAAATAAAAAGAAATTGAAATAAAAAATCATATTCATAATTGAAATATAAATTATTAATATTTTAAAGTTTTAATGAAAATAAAAATTAAAAGATTAAAAAAGGGGAAAATATTATTAAATGATACTAATGAGTGATATTGTATAGTTTACTAAATTATAATAAAAGGTAATTTTGTCATTTTATCATTTATTTCTTGATTATTCCAAAACTAATCATACCAATCAAATATCAAAATGAGTTATGATAAAAATTCCTATCACATTCTATCCCATGAACCAAATTACATAATAACAATTCTATTATATTCTCTTTTTATTTTATTCTATTCCATTATACAAACTAAATGTGCCGTTAGTATTATGTGTCACAAGGCTACCTTTGTTGGAATCGCCAAGGGCATACAAGTTAGCCATAATTGTCTTTTATATCGAGAAGGGGCAATCTTGCCTGTGTAGGATTTTTTTTGTTCTTTGAAATACGATCTGAATCTAACTTATGATACAGTTGTGTTCAATCGCAGGCTGTCTTTGTAGAAACAGAAGGAAAAATCATCTCGAGACATTTTGGAGTAATAGTCCAAGCCCAAATCCAACATATTGGGCTAATATTAAGGTTTAGTGGTTAAAAAACATAAGGAGTAAGCAGGCTGAATCAGGCTTTGAAAAGTTTGTTCTTACAACGAGACAAGGCAGTCGTCCCTTGTCTTTATTTTCTGGATCGTTACAGGTCGCCGTCGTTAAGTCAATCATGTGTGTGGTTGTCACCAATTAATATGGGCCTCGTGGAATTCAATGTCTTGGACAAATCTGGAAATGTCTAAATCAGAGCACAGGTCTCCCAAGCTAAATATTTTATTAATAGTACATAACTCCACAGCAGATTATTAAATTACAAGTGGAAAACACGATTCAAAGCCCATTACCCCAAAGGAACTAATAACAAGCAAAAATGGCCTAAACTTTGAAAGATTTCCAAGAAAAGCATCAATAATGCATCACATAACAGTTGTACTCCACCACCGCATCCCCAGTGGTAAGATTCAACCAGTGAGTTTTGGCCTGAACATAGCCTCTGGCAAACCTGAAAAGCCCACTCCCTCCAATCACGGGCATCTCCCTCACTTTTGAGAACACAATGTTCCTCCCTAGTATTGTTATGGTGCTCCCGTTGTATTTTCCTTCCATGAAAGCAAAATTCATGGCCATCATCAACCCAAGTTCTTGCTGGGATGCTGAGGTGTAAAACCCTTGCGCCCTGCCTACCATTTTCGAGCTTAATTTGGGCCCCATAGTCAAAGGGTCGTCGATCACACTGATCAACCCGAAGGCTGTTGATGAATTGCTTGACGGTGGAACCACTCTGACTGCTGTTGGGTTTTGCCCTCCAACAATGTCATGCCAGTAAAGCCTGAAATGGCTAAGCTTTTCCTTCTTCAGCCCCAAAAGCTTCCTGTCCATGCTTCTCACAAAACTCTCATCATCTGCTGCAGCCAAGATGATGAAAATGCAAAAGAAGAATTGGGAACATAGGGTTGGAAATAGTCTAGCCATGGGAGAATTCTACTCTGCCGTCCAACCTTTCCCCTATATATGTGTATACTTGGAGACAATGGAGTGTCGAAATACAGGGCTACCCCTGTTTTATGCTTATTTATATAGTGATCAAGCAGTCTTCTAGAATTGCATTTTTGTATTGTTTTTAGTGTTATTTTAAGTTACCAACCCCAAAAAGGACTAATTGAGTAGGAGTAAATTAGTCAATCCACTTTATATACACGTTTTGAAATTTTTGCGTATGGCATTTTGGCATTGACTGGACAGTCTTTGTGGAGGTGGGTTGCTTGGCAGCTCTGAATCAAGCTCTATTGTTTTCCCCCGTCGAATTCCTTCATTATATTACATCAATATAAAAAGGCAATTTTGCTTCCGACTTCTTATTTCGCTTCCCGGAAAGAAAAATGTTTGAAGTTTACTTTTTAAATAAAAAGATTATATTTTAATTAATAAATTAAATATTTGAATGTATAAAAATAACTATGTTTTGAAAAATTATACACAAAAAATTATTTTGTTTTTAAATTCAAGTTTTGAAACCACTCAATCTGTACATTAACTCAAATTCAAAACAATTTGATCTGAAATTAGTTGAAATTTCAAGGACTCAATAAATGAAATAAGTCGAGCACGAAAATGATTTAATCTACCAAACATCATGCGACTTGATAAGACGTGTGATATAACTTGATCCAAAGTCAAAATGAACTCATCCCACTCAATTACCACTTATACTAAGAATAATTTGTTACCTAAAAAAAGAAATCAAAACAGAAAAATTAAATTTATTATTTTAAAAAAATACAATTTTAGTTGGAATTTGATATATTTGAAGGGATGGTACAATTGTTAAGGTTTTGCTTGTGCAAAATAATTAATAAAAAATTTAAAACTTGATGATTTGACAAGGAAAAGGGGGTCCATGGATGGAAATTCATTTTCTCTATGAAATTTTAACTGGCTTTGCAAGTGAGGAGACATAAAATTGGCAACTAATTTGGGGTTAAAGCCTTTGCTGTCACAGTTGTAAAGCCAAATTAGTGGACCTTAGGCACTCAAGAAATGTAAAATGCCAAATTTTCCAATATTCATCTCTCTCAAATTTTGCTGCAAACTGAGTACGTCCGACACCTCAACGTCTTGGGTTTTCGATTGATATACTTTTCAAAACAGCATTATTTCATTTTCTTTTTCCAGAGGAAAAGCAGGAAATAAAGGGGGAAAAGGAGTGGGGTTGGTGAACCTAATCTCTAAGTGTGGGTCATGGTGTCTTGAACAATGATGATGACCTAAAGTTCTGGCATGCAACACTCTTTTGCCAAATGCGAAAGAAATTGTCAAGTGTTGCGTATAGAAAAAGCAAAGCAAAGATAAATGTTCTGCTCCTGGGAAATCACCGACTTAATCCAATGAATCCCAGAGAGACGTGGTCGTCAACCTTTGTCAAGTCAATGTTTGTAACACAAGCAATACGGCATCATGTGGCACAGTGACGCAACTACACTCTCCTATCAAGTAAATGAGAAGGAAGCTCATCTCAACTTCACCGTCGGAGGCAGCACTTAGTTCTTGATGCTATCATTGTTTTCAACCGCTGATTCCTTAAAATATTTTTCCTTTCCTGATCTATATGACTTTTTTCTTCATCAGCTGATTTATTTATCAAAATGTTATTCTAGCTTTCTGTTTTTTCTTAAGTTCATTGATTCAGTTTCTATTCCATAATAATATAAAAATTTTTCTATCTCCCTATTACTCGTTTTTACTTGGATTCTGAAATTCAAACCTAAGCACTTCAACCTAGCTTCAAAGAGAGAAAGAGGAACGAAGGGAGTGGAAGAAAGACTGTTTTTTTTTTTTGAATTCCTTTGTTTGGTAGGAGGAAAAGAAGAGGAGAAGAAAAATAGATGAATTTGTGTCTTTGTTTTTCCTCTAAATCTAATCCTTACCGAAAGAAAAATCTACTTAAATTAAACATTCAATTAACATTGTAAAAAATGATAATTAATCCATATTAATTATAAGATGTTATTTAATTTAAAATAAAAATATAAAAATTTAATTGAATATAATAGATGAATAAAATCCTATTTTGTGTACTACTTTCTTTGCCTTTCTAGGCAATTTGATTTTTGAGTCTTGTTTGTACATTGAACTTTGGATGGAGTCCTCACCTTTCTTGGTATGACTCTTCCTAATAAACTTACCGTCATTAATAAATAAATAAGAATTTATTTCAATTTTTAATAATTTGAAAAGTTTTTTTTTTCAAACATTGTATTTTTTATATATAATGTTACCATGGTCTTTTTTTTTTTTTTTTTTCATGTACAATACTGTAAGGAAAACAATTATCTTTCCCCTCTAGTTTTTTTTTTTTTTTGCCTCTCCTTTTCCCGTTGCCTCTATTTTCCTTCCTACTTACCAAACATAGGGTAAATTGCATAATCCAATAGAGAGAGTTAGAGTGAAATGATAAGTACATGGCACTCCTTCCTCTAATCATAAGTTGAAGCGTTTCAAAATTGTTAGTCATGGAAGCCAACTTTGGTGACCTAAAACGAGACAATCCCACATTGGAAGCAAAATGGCAAAAATTTTTAATATTTCGAATTGAAAATGTTTTTCAGTTACGTCCTTTAAAACTTAAATCTGACAGATCCCACCCAGGTCAGAAAAAAGTATTAGATAGTGGAATTTTTTATTTATTTTTAAATAATAATTATATAAATATAAATAATTTTAAAAGTATAAAATATAAAATGTAATTAATTAACATTTTATAATATTAATTTATAAATTATTCAATATTCACTATAAAAAGTTTGAGTTTTAATAACATTTCTTTGGACTACATATTTTTTTGTATAGTAAAATTTTAAAAAGTGCAGCGTTTTAAATTTTTTATTTCACTTTTTTCACATTTAATAACAATATAAAAAGGTATAACTTTGGCTAGTGTATGTAATTTTTATCATTACATTTTATTCATAATATATCTAAAAATTTATATAGGGAAGTTAGATATACAAAAATGTTCAAGAAAATATAAAAAAAGTGTTATTAAAAAAATTTTTAGTAGCACATTTTAAAAATGTATTGTCTTAAGTCAAATTTGTTGTAGTGATTATCAGAATAAAAAAATATTTTTAATGAAAGTCATTCAATGTAATTAGATTTTATTTACAAATTAGTTAAATTTTATTAATATTTATAATAAAAAAATTTAAATAATAATCATTTAATGCAATTAAAATTTTCATTTATAAATTGTATAAATTTTATTAATATTTATAAACTTTAATATAGCAATTTTAAAATATGAAAAACTTAGTCCATGAGAAAAATTTTCAACACTTGTATTTTTTTTGAAGAAATTCAACATGTGTATTCTTATATGATAGATTATAGATAATTTTTTCTTTCCAGTGGTGTCATCTTTAAATGTTGGACTTTGGCCTAAATAAAATGCAAATGGCAACCCAAGTTAGTTTTTTATTAATATAAATAAAATAAGTCAATGAACAAATAGAAGCAAATTAAGTGCTTGTTTGGCCTAACTTTTTTTCTACTTATCTACCTCTTAAAATAGAAGTTAAGCCAAACAAAATTTTTAACAAGCTCTTAAAAATTAAAGAACAAAATTTAAAAAATAGAGCTTAAAGAAAAATTATAGAGAAGAGCTTTCTCTTCTTTTCTTTTAAAAACATGCTAGTTTTTTAGGAAATACCTCCTCCTTCTCAATCAACCTCCCTTTCTTATCTTTCCTTCCCTTTGCAAATCACCTTTTTTCAATGCAAATCATGATCTCCTTCTCCTCTACCTCTCTCTACCAATAATATTAAAAAAAATAAAAGATACAACAATAGAACAGTAAAATCTAGGATTTTTTTTCTTACAAGGATTAAGAGAAAAGAAGACTTAAAATTCAAAGCTATATTAAGATACTATTTAAAGGTTTTCTCCTTTCTTCACTAAAAAAGATTTTAATGTCAAATACATTATTTCCTTTGTTCTTTTCTTTCTTGGGGAACTGAAGCATCATGGTCCGATTTCTTGTTAGATCAACAAAAATCTAATACTTTTACTACTATATAAGTTTGAGAGTTATTCTGTTTTTTTACGAATTTGTTTGATTTTAACATCTAAAATCGTATATAAACTTGAATCAAATTTGTTCTGCTTTGGTTTATTAGATGATTGAAGATGGCATGTGTAACGATCCAAGTCCAAGCATCTGCCCAGTAACTTTTTAGGTCTAAACCATGTGACCCTCAAAAGCTCAAGCTAAAGTCGATAGTAGCAATGGACTTGGATTGTTATATAAGTCTTAACAATCACATTTATATTAGATAAGGGATGTGGGGTATTACAATCCCACCCACTAAAATCTTTGATGTCCTTATCAAGACCACAAATCATCTATAGGACCAAAATCTTAACAAAGCAATGTGGAAGCCCACATCGAATTGGCGCAGGCTTTGATAACATTTGTAATGACCCAAGTCCAAGTACTGACCTAATAACTTTTTTGGCCAAATCATGTGGCCCACAAAAGCTCAAGCTTAAGTTACTAATAGTAATGGACTTGCATTGTTATGTAGGTCTTAACAATCATATTCACATCAGATGTGGGATGTGGGGTATCATAGTATGAATATCTTTTATGGTAATTTTAGCTAAAATTAAAAATTATATTATTTATTTTGCTAAATAGTTTTAGCTTAAATTTAAAAGCTATTAATTTTCATAAAAGCTTCATAGCTAAACAAAAGTTAGGCCAAATAGGCTCTAAGAGAAAAAGATGTAGTAACATTTATCAAATTAATTGAGTTTGAAGTATATTAGTATTCAAAACATATTATGTAATCTTGGATGAAATTCAGTATTTTACAATCTTCTTTTAATTGTACTGACAGTTTTTATTTATCTTTTTATTGATATTTTCATTTTAAACAATTTATCATTGAAATTTAATCTATTAGATTTTCTATAATGGAAATTAGCTTACAAAATTGTCAATTCACTTATTGCACCATAATCTTAACTATAATGATTCTAACATATATGACCCCTCAGAGTGTGACATTTGGGTTACTCATTTTTGAGTTTTTAAGGGACATTTTTGAGTTTTTAAGGAACTAATATGTGATCATGGCATTTCTTGACATTTCGAGGGTGCTTTGGACTTTCCATTTATAATAATGAGGGTGTTTTTGGCTCTTGGTTTAAAATCCAAGGATATTTTGGGTGTTTTGGTTATATTTTCTCTTTTACTTCTGCTATTTTCTACTATTCTTCGAAAGCTTGCCAAGTACATTACTTTTACTCTTTCTCTTTCCATCTTTTTTCCTTATCTTTCTTTCTTCTTTTCTCTCCCACTTTTATTGTTTAGGTCTTTTTTTCTTCATTATCACTTTTGCACAATCAAATTTTGTGTTATGACTAAGTCTAGAGTTCCATTGCTCTCTCTCTACTTCTAATTTGAGTGGGTACCATTGCTCTTTCTCGATTTAGGTCCCAATTGTATGTTTCTCTCTCTTTCTCGCGTATGATCTATCCTAGGCTTGCATTTGCTCTCTATTTTCAATACAATCAGTAAGATTTCTTATCTCTATTGTTTAGTTTGCTTTACATATTTTATTTTTTTCTATAAAAGACCGTGTTTGGCTTATATAACTATGTTACTTGCCTTACATTAATAATTTATTTTTGGAAGAAAATCCCTACACCTATACTTGATGTGGTTGAAAACTATATCCTTTTGAACAAATTGACTATCGAGGTTTGTGTTCTGAGCTTTATAATTCTTACATATGCATATGCTTTAAGCACACTTAATAATAAATTGTCTGTGTAGGAACTGAAATTATTAGTAGATGAAATTCATTCGGAATAGTTTTCGACAATGTCAAGAACAAAATTTTAAAAATAGAGCTTAAAGAAAAGCTATAGAGAAGAGCTTTCTCTTCTCTTCTTTTAAAAACATGCTAGTTTTTTAGGAAATACCTCTTCTTTCTCAATCAACCTCCCTCTCCTATCTTTCCTTCCCTCTACAAATCACCTTTTTTTAATGCAAATCATGATCTCCCTTTCCTTTATCTCTCTCTACAAAGAATATTAAAAAAAAAAACACAGCAATAGAACAGCAAAATCTAGGATTTTTTTTCTTACAAAGTTAAGAAAAAAGAAGACTTAAAATTCAAAGCTATATTAAGATACTATTTAAAGATTTTCTCTCTTTTCACTAAAAAAGATTTTAATGTCAAATACATTGTTTCATTTTTTCTCTTCCTTCTTGGACCATTGAAGCATCATGGTCCAATTGCTTGCTAGATCAATAAAAAAGCTAATACTTTTACTATTATATAAGTTTGAGAGTTGTTCTGTTTCTTTATGGATTTGTTTGATTTTAACATCCGAAATCATATATAAACTTTGATCAGATTTGCTTCGCTTTAGTTTATTAGGTGATTGAAAATGGCATGTGTAATGATCCAAGTCTAAGCATTGCCCTAGTAACTTTTCTAGCTTAAACCACGTGATCCTCAAAAGCTTAAGCACAAATTGATAATAGCAATGGATTTGAATTGTTATATAGGTTTTAATAATCACATTTATATCAGATGTGGGATGTGAGGTATCACAATACCACCCACTAAAATCCTTGATGTCCTCATCAAGATCATAAATAATCTATAGGACAAAAATCTCACCAGAACAATGTGGATGCCTACAGCGGACTAGCGTAGGCTCTGATAACATTTATAACAACCCAAGTCCAAGCACTGACCTGATAACTTTTTGGGCTTAAACCATATAGCCCTCAAAAGCTCAAGCTTAAGTTACTAGTAGTAATGGACTTGCATTGGTATATAGGTTTTAACAATCACATTCACATCAGATGTGGGATGTAAGGTATCATAGCATGAATACCTTTTATGGTCATTTTAACTAAAATTAAACTTATATAATTTATTTTTCCAAACAACTTTTGGTTAATTTTAAAAGCTATTAATTTTCATTAGAGCTTCATAACTAAACAAAAGTTAGGCCAAATAGGCTCTAAGAGAAAAATGTGTAGTAACATTTATCAAAGTAATTGAGTTTGAAGTACATTAGTATTCAAATGATATCAAGTAATCCTAGATGAAATGTGGTATTTTACAATATTCTCTTAATTGTATTGATAGTTTTTATTTATCTTTTTATTGATATTTTCATTTTAAACATTTTATCATTGAAATCTAATCTATCAAATTTTCTGCAATAGAAATTAGCTTACAAAATTGTCAATTCACTTATTGCACCATAATCTTAAGTATAATGATTCTAACATATATATCCCCTCAGAACGTGACATTTGGGTTTGTCATTTTTGAGTTTCTAAGGGACATTTTGAGTTTTTAGTGAACTAATATGTGATTATGGCATTTCTTGACATTTTAAGGGTGCTTTGGACTTTCCATTTATAATAGTGAGGGTGTTTTAAGCTCTTGGTTTAAAATCCAAGGGTATTTGGGGTGTTTTGGTCATATTTTCTCTCTTTTACTTTTACTATTTTCTACTATTCTTCGAAAACTTGCTGAGTACGTTACTTTTTCTCTTTCTCTTTTCTTTCTTGTTTCCTTCTCTTTCTTTCTTCTTGTCTCTTCCACTTTGTTACTTAGGTCTTTTTTTCTTCATTATCGCTTTTGCGCAATCAATTTTTGTGTTATGACTAAGTCTATGGTTCCATTTCTCCCTCGCTACTCCTAATTTGTGTAGGTTCTATTATTCTATCTCGATTTGGGTCCCAGTTATATGTTTCTCTCACTTTCTCGTGTACGATCTAGCGTAGGCTTGCATTTACTCTCTATTTTCAATACAATTGTAAGATTTATTATCTTCATTGTTCGGTTTGCTCTACATATTTTATTTTATTTTATAAATGATCGTGTTTGGCTTATATAACTATGTTACTTGCCTTATATTAATGATTTATTTTGGAAAAAAGTCCCTACACTTATACTTAATGTGGTTGAAAACTGTATCCTCTTGAACAAATTGACTATCAAGGTTTGTTTTCTGAGCCTTATAATTCTTATATATGCATATGCTTTAAGCACACTTAATAATAGATTGTCTTTGTAGGAACTTAAATTATTAGCAAATGAAATTCATTCGGAATTGTCTTTAACAATGTCAAGAACTCAAAGCTCTTTTAAAGCCAGTTTGGCAATAGTGGGATTGACTGTTGCATTACACTATGTTTTCCATGAGGAGTGAATATGATCCTTAAGAGTGAATACGATCCATTTAAGGTTAGGCATGGATGCAATAGTATATCTGCTAGATTTGGTATTATTTCTAGAGATGTAACTAGCAAGATACCTAACCCAAAACTGTTTAGCTATCAAGATATCCAACTCTATTAAAACCCATATAAAATTGCAAACCATTATCCAAAATCGAATCCTAATACTAAAAAGCTATCCATTAATTATATGAATTTGTTAAATACCCATTTAAGTTGGAAAAATTGCTAAAGACTTGAAGCGTTTCCCATCCTTTTATGAGTTCAATCTCTACTATTAATAAAGTTTTACATATTTAAGTTTGCATCATAGTTCAACTAATATAAATAAATATTACATTTACTAGTTTACAAAAAGTTAGGTTGGTCGAGATGGTACAGATTGTGTTAAGATAAGGTTGATAAAGGTTCAAATCCCACAAAATTTAAAATTTTAGTAACATTATATATAATCAAGTTCAAGTTTAAGGTATCTTAAAGGTGATACCTGAAACCTACCTAAATCCATGTTGAGTTTTAAAAGTCTTACCCTATTTTGGCCTATAATCGAATATAGGGTTCCTTAACCCTATTTTATTAAGTTGGATACTTGCGAGTATCCATATAACCATAACCCATTTACATCCTTAATTATTGCTTGCCTTCTGTTTAGCTATATTTTCACTTTAGAAAGAATCGCCACTTTAAGAACTTTACTTTTGTTATTTAGATTTCATGTGCTAATAAAGTTTCTCTTTGTTTGGGTGCATAATATTAAAATATTTTCTTCTGCTACAAATTGATTTGCCAATATTTAGGAATTTGGTTTGTCAATAAATATTATATGTACTTTTGGTTAAAGTCTTATTCAAGGTTGCTTATATTGATTTCGTTGGAGTGCCAAAGGGAGGGTGGATAGCACTAAAAATTTTCTATTTAGCCCTTTAGAGCTTAAAAAGCATTTAATCAATTAAATGAAGGAAAGGACTAGAACTTGTTAGAATCACAAGACACCAAGTAAAGAAGGGGAAAAAGAAGTGGATAATGTAAAAGTATTTATAGTGGTTCAGTTTCCTTGACCTACATCCATTACCTTGATCTCCCAATCAAAGATTTTCAACCCAACTTCACTAAACCAATGAAATTAACAGTTTCAACCAAGCTTTTACAAGGTGAGCTTCTAACTCAAGCTTTAATCCCTTACAACAATCTTTAAAGTGTTTCCCACACTTTAATTTCCTAAGAAAAAGAAGAAAAAAAAGTACAACTAAGTACCTTTACAAGTTTGGACAGATTACAATCAAGCTAAAACACCTTTTCTAGATTTAAAGTGAAGAACAAGTGTTTTTAGTGAAAGATATTTCGCTTTTTCTTCAAAGTAGCTTTTTTCTCTTCAAATCTTATTTTACTTTGACCGTTTGAGCATTTTTTAATATTTGGGGAGCTAGATTTTTCTGTTGAAGATAGTTTTTAGCTGTTAGAAACAACTTTGATGCACTTCTAGCTGTTATTTTGTCCTATAGCATTTAAATTCAAACAAGTAGACAGACCTTGGCTAATCGATTACAAGCAATTCTAACCAATTACAGCTTCTTTGTCTCGTACTAATTTGTTGTTATGTTATCTGCTCTAACTGATTACAAGAGGCTTTAACTAATTAAGAGTTCTTTGTTTTCAAACTTCTTTTCTTCAGCAAACTTCCTTTAACTGGTCATGGCAAGCTTTAATTGATTATAAACTTTCTATTTTTACTTCTCTACATAGCAATCTTCCTTCGATTGGTTAGTTTTTCCCTTAACTTATTGAGGCTTTACTTCCTTCAACCATAACTGATTAAAATCAACTTTAATTGAGTAGAAGATCTTCAAATTTTGAACTTCGTCATTTTGGCTCCCTTCAGTGATCACAATATTTTCAAACTTGTTATTAACACTTGAAGATACTAAAACTTTATGCTCTAACCGATTAACCAGACTTCTTAACTAATTAGCATATTTTTATTTTGCTTCAACATATCACACAGCCATGCCTTAGTTGATTAAGGTCCCTTGATAATCAATTATTAGGGTTCTATTTTTGTTTATTATTTTCCTTTTCCTTCTTAGCTGATTAACTCTTCATTAAACTTAGCAAGCTCCTTGACTTGCTTTTAATTAACAACTTTGTTAGGGGTATAAAATTAAATCCTACACACTTAAATAATGAAGTTAGACATTAATGAATGGCGAATGTTTTGTTATTATCAAAAACATATGGAGTGAATAGCTTAATTGTTCTATTTTATTTAGCTTCCATCGGCAAATTATTGTTTCTATTTTGAATCAAACTTGGATATTGAGAATTTTGCTTCATGTCAAGTATGGAAATTGCACAACTTATCACTTGCTTTGCATTAGTATTAGCCAATATATCTATTTTTATTAGCAAGTATTGGTGTATCACTTTCTTTACATTTTAATTATTTTGCTTTAGTTTGACTATATGTCATGCGAAAAGGTTTGATGAAAATGATAGTTTTATGTTTGTGAGAGAATATTGTTGTAATGATGTTTGACTTTAAACCATGTTATTTGAACTTTAAATGGATATATAATTATGGAAAAAAATTACTGGTAATCTTTTTTATATAATTTTTTATTACATTTATGGGAATGAAAACTCCTCTCCCCAAATGAACCTCTATGGCTTACATTATTAGCATTGATGAAGTCAACCATGGCCTTATTTTAGGTCGTTCTCTTGCTCTTTTCTTCTTCTACTTCCAATCTTTATTTTTTCTTTGATTTCCCCCAAATTTTGCCATTATTTCTCAATTATTTTTTTTTCTTTTGGTTATGTTTGTTTCAAGGCCCATGCATAAAAGAAATTTGTCATCCAATGTGAGTTTTTTGCGTAGAAGATCAAAATTACTATTCTATTTAAAATTTAGTGAAATTATTGTGTTATTCAGGTTCTGAGTGTATTAAAACATTGGTTTTCTCTTTAGTTATATGTTTGAGGAATTTTCTATTTTATATGCAAGCTTTGTCTTTACATTTTGACATGCTCTTTACAACATACGACATAACATTTATGGATCAAGATTTTCTTTTCAAATACCCTGGCATATGCTATAATTAATGAAGCTCAAAGGTTTAAAAATCCTTCCACTGTATAGTTAAGATAGCTTGATATATTTTTCATGTTTTTCTATAAATCACTTTATTTATGATATTGTGGGTTATGTCTTAATTTCTATGTAAGTTTGATCTAGGTTGGTGAAATAAGACATTATGATTTGTAAATTTTTAACAAGTTCTGTGTAATGGTATTAGTGATTGTTTTCTTATGCCAAGATGGTTGTTGATGACCAATACACCTATATAGAACAATCTCACTATTTTGATGCATTTTTGTATGCCTTTAGTGTTGGGCACTCTAAACTAGTTTTGAATGTAGGTTATATAAGTTTGGAGTTTTTATGAATCTATATTTTGTCCCTTAAAGCATGGCTATAAATTCCAATTTGGGTTTTCTTTTTATTAAGATGTTATGTGCTTTTTTCTTTCGGTTGGTGTGAGTGAATATTACGAGGGAAGAAAATGATTTCCTTGAGGAAATTAGCATTTTTTTTATTTTCATTCAATAGCATTTTCACACATAATGATTAATGGCTTGAATAAAGGATTGCATCTATTTCTTTATTTTAATATCCCTATATAGAACACTCTCATTGAACTCTGGGCTTTGATGCTTTTTTGTATGCCCTTAGTGTTGGGCACTGTAAAGCAATTTTGAATATAGGTTATATAAGTTTCGAGTTTTTTTGTATCTATGTTTTGTCCTTTAAAACGTGACTATAAATTTCAATTTGGATTTTCTTTTTATTAAGATTTTATGTGCCATTTTCTTTTGGTTGGTGCGAGTGAATATCACTAGGGAAGAAAAGGATTTCTTTGAGGAAATTAACATTTTTTCATTTTCATTCAATAGCATTTTCACATATAATGATTAGTGGTTTGAATAAAGGATTGCATCTATTTCTTGATTTTAAGGTATGTACCAACCAAATTGTCATGTTTGTTAATATCATAAAAAAGTTTATTTTTGTTAAACTTTAGAAGAAGTGGTATGGTTTCATCTTACATTGTTTGATTAGTTGTTTGCTTTTGGATGCTAGACGATAGTATCAATTTAAAGTGGGAATGAAAGTCTAAATACTCTAGATGGTTAGTATAAGGAAAGTTTGAAATATATGATAATCACAATAGGTTAGACATATTAAAATTTGTTATTTTCCCTTAATAACTACTGAATTCAATTTTTTTATGCCATCTCTAACACAGTTGCTTATAAAATTTTTGAAACCCATTACGTAATGCAAGTACTTTTCTAGAATGCAAGAAACTTCAATCCTCGCGTGGAATTCATAGTGGTGTATCTAAACTTACACATAAATCTTTTGGTAGCAAATAGCTAACCCATAAAAATTATGATGGAAAGTGTTATTAGATAAAACATCAATAGTCAATTCGATTGTAAACCACTCAGGGTTATATTCTCTCTTTATAATAGGAAAGAATTTTTTACTATCCTTATCAATGGATAGATTCATGAAAAGGTAAAGTAGTGTTGGAAATATTGATCTGACTTGAGTTCTGTACTAGTGAATTCAACACCATAAGTAATGAAACCCTTATTTGGTAGAAGCTTAGTTGTTGGAAAAATAAAAAAGAATTAGGAGTACAACCACAATAAAAGGATCCAAAAGCACTTCATCAAATTGAGAAGAAGGCTTACTAATGAAATCAAAATAATCTTAATAGAGATTGGATGGGATGAATAAACTTAAGGCCACTTTTTTGTGAACTACCAAAGCCTTAGCCAAAAGAAGAAAATTTTTGGCCACATTATTTTTCCAACCACACAAACTAGGTAATGGCGAATGACATATATCAAGAGAATGGTACAATCTTGACTTGAATGAGCGGTGTTTGTTTTAATTTTTGTCCATATAAAATTTTAGCAAAGGTTGAGTACAATTATGTTCATCATGATAATGGAAATAAACTCATAAAGAACAGATAAACTAGTTAAGGTAGTAATGTCAAAAAAGATGACAAACATAGTAGTAAAGTTATAGATAATAATAGTTAACTCAACATATAGATAAAAGTCAATCCAAGAATAAGACACAAGCATAAAAGTTGACATAGATAAGCCTTAAGGATGATATCTTTAAATCTATAAATGCAATATATTTTATTTGTGGAAGCAAGTTACTTTTCACAAGATAATCCACTGCACAATCATAAAGAAAATAGTAACAACATTACAACTATAGCTCATATATGCTAAAAATCAGCACAAAATCACCTCTATACATGTACAAATGACAATTCAAAATCATAGCTCACATGTGCTAAAAATTAACACAATTACTTTTGTACTATTGGAAAACTTTCCATATAAACAAATCATGTACTCTATAAAAGTAAAGAACTTCTCTACATCAAAACATAAGAAAGAAAATAAAAAAAATATTTTTTTTGAACTTTTTACCTTTTCTTTCTTTGTTAAGTATTTCCACATGGTATTAGAGCTGTAAGGACAAATTGGTATTCCTCATTTTTTACCTTCTTTGTCAGATTTGGTTATAGCAGCAACCTTTCCCGCTTTCTCTTTCTACCATTACCTTCTTTTGCCCTTTTCTCTTGTCCACTAAATTTCTCTTCTCATTATTTTGACCACTCTATTTACCTTTTAATTTCAAATCTCATCCCTAAAATCTAACCTAGTTATAGTTTCTTTTGAAGTGTCATTCAACACTTTTTTTAAAAAAAATCTAATTATTACTAGCACCATTCATTCCCTTTTTTCTTCAAGTCTTTTTCTTCTTTCCATTAAATTTCTTCAGTGTGCTTCCTTTGCTATTAAACTTCTTCAAATTTTCTTTCTATTAATTTTCATCAAGTCTCTTCTTTCTTATATTAAAATTCTTCAAGGTTTTTCTTTTTTTATGAAATTTTGTCAAATCTTTTTCTTCTTTCTATTAAACTTTTTCAAGTCCGCTTCTTCCTTCCATTTGAAAAAATAAATATGTTTATTTTTTCTTATTTAGCACCATTGAACTTTTTTTTCTCTTATTGATGACATCATCAAAATACCCATATCCTTTAACACTTAATGTAAGTAATTTTGTCTCAATCTATCTCAGTCAGACTAATTTTCTCCTTTGAAAAATGTAAATCATGGGACTAATTGAAAGTCAAAATATGTTGGGGTTTATTGATGGCAAAAATTCATGTTTTTGATGGAAAGCCTTGAATATTCGCATTGGAAGAAGTTTGATGTTCTTTTCCAAGGATGGATTACCAAGAAATTATTTAAAAAAGTCCTCAGCTAGGTTGTTGGGCTTGAAACCTCCTTTGATGCGAGGAATGCTTTAGTAGAAGCCTTTGCATAATAATCACAAGAAAGAGAATTTTATTTATTGCAAAAACTACAAACTCACAAGAAAGACAATTTTTAAATATCTTGTTAAGAATGTTAGCTCAATGTATATGGGGCAAGAATGTCCAAATGAGGGGTGAATTAGACTTTAAAAATTTTAAAGAATGAAGTGTGAACTGCTATAGTCGACTATTAAGAAGTTCTAGTTGACTATGGTTGTTTTTCAACTTATTAAAACCTTTTCGAAAACTATTTAGACAAATCTATAGTTGACTATGAAGACTTGATAACCGACCCTAGATGAGAAACCCATTTTAAAAGCTTGTTAAAAAAGTTCTTAGGAAAATTATGATGAATATACAAATTTTAATCAAATCTACTTAATCAAACAGGGCAAATAATCACTTTGAAATACTTAAGCGTTTTTCAAGTTGAAATCAAATAAAAGCAACTTAAGGATAACATTTCAAGAAATAAATAAGTAATGAGGGCAGAGAAGGATTTAACAAAGAAAGAAACCATGATGTGAATGATATAAAATCAAACCACAAGCACTTTATGAAAGGGTTTTTTTGAAATGAAATGAAGCAAAACCAAAATATAACAAAAAGAAGACATTAGGTAAAAATTAAATCTTCTTCAAAATCAATTTTCTAGTTGTGTCAAAATACGATTTCAACAATAAATCACAAAGCATAAGAGTAAATCAAGAAACAAAGATTTTATAGTGGTTCAGCTTTCTTAAATGCCTACATCCACTCTTTTGGCAACCAAGGAATTTCCAATCCATAAATTTCTTTTTTTGCTTTTTAGTGAGATAAAGCAATAACCCTCACAACAGCTTTTTTACGAGATCAAGCAATAACTCATGGTTTTTAACAAGCT
Source organism: Theobroma umbraticum (assembly GCF_002168275.2). Lineage (NCBI taxonomy): Eukaryota > Viridiplantae > Streptophyta > Magnoliopsida > Malvales > Malvaceae > Theobroma > Theobroma umbraticum. Next base: position 2,963,943 of record NW_018397257.1, on the reverse strand, counting down.
CACCCACAAACCCATACTTTTTTAGTGATCAACCATAACCCATACATAAGCTTTTTACGCAATCAAGTGATAACCCACGGTTTTTAATGAGCTGAACCACAAATCCATACAATGGCTTTTTCTGGGATCGACCATAACCTTTATACTTACTTTTCAAGGCTAAGTTAGAACCTTTACAAGAATAACAAGAGTGCCTCTAAAAGGTAGATTTTACTAAGTGACTACAATGAAGGAAGAATGCTTAACATTGGATATGAAGAAAGGAGTGAAAACATGAAGAAATTTTAGCCCAAGAAAGCTTAGTTTCTTTCATTTTCTTTTAAGACTTTAATCCTCAAGAGTTTGGCCTTTTCCTTTCCTTTTCCCCAACTTTAAATGCTTTCAAATGGTTTTTTTTATAGTTAAAAGAGTCTTGGAGTCATTGGAGGTGTTAAAGTAAGAAATTAACTATTTTTCTTTCAAAATTTATGTATAATGGTCATCTAGAGTCGAGTATCAAAGTTCTCTTGTCGATTGACTTCTAAAAAGCTTATACTTTTGAAGTCTAGCCTAGTGTAGTCAACTATCTTTCTCTCATGGTCAACTATGCCTTCGTAAAAGCTTAGATTTCATGTGCTTACTACCTTAGGATTGACTATTAAGCTTATAAAGTCGACTATGGTTGTCTCATTTTAAGTTTCCTTGTTCGTTCATGCTTGTTCGTCCAAATGATCAAATTCTTTTACTCTATGATCAATTGGAGCTTTTTTTTTTCAAGATTTTAGCATGTAACTTTGGCCATCTCTACTTTGTGATCAAATGTTGAGTGATGACTAAGTTTCTTGACTTGAAGCAAGCTTGGTGCAATGTAAATTGATGATCTTCGAATGCTAAACCCTAAACATTACTATTTGAAAACCTATCTTGCAACTTCAACATCTCAAAGATAAATGTTAGAGGGATCATAAATAAAACTCCTTCAAGCAAATTTAAAACTCATAAAATTAAGTTATTCAAGCTTGTAGACATTTGTAGAACAAGTGTGTAATAATTCAATATCTTTAAGAAATTCACACAACTTAAACAATCAAGCTTGTAATCATGTAAGAACAAATGTATAAGAGCTAAATCATTTCAAGAATTTGTCAAGGATCATTCAAATAATGCTCAAGAAAACTTGATCATTTTGTCTTAATCAAAACTATAATCATTTTAAAGCTAACATATCTTATTATATTAAGAAAGTCAAGGGGATATGTGATGATCTAGCTACCATTGGGAAACCTGTTAATGATTGATGTCTTGGCCTTGGATATGAGCCTTTTGTTACAATCATGATGAAACCTACAATTCCATCATTTCAAGAAATTATTACTTTACTTCAAGGACATGGAACAATGAACATGGTGAATTCAACTAATTATTTTGGATCTCTCAATCAAAACGTAGCTTTTTTGGCCAACAATTCCAACAAAATTTTAATCTCAAGTTTGGGTAAGCTCAGCTTGGTTTTTCATCTCAAGGATGTGGATTTCCTCAAGCTAATCACACTATCGCCAAACCTATTACAACCTCTAAAGTGAATTCTTCTATCAAGTAAGAACAAGAAACTCAAGTCATCCACTAAATTTGTGGCAAACCAAGACATACCTCACTTAACTGTTGGTAGTGCTTCAATGAACTTTATCGAGCTAAAATTCCATCACAATCTCTAATAGTCTTAACCATTATAGATATTTAGGATGAAGCTTGGCTTTAGACACTTATGCTTTACATTCATATGACAGTAGATGTTGGTAAGCTAGATCATATTGTTGTATATAAAGGACATGATAAAGTTATGGTAAGCAATGGACATACTTTAGACAACACACATATTGGTTCTGCCTCAATCAAAATTAGAAATACGAGCTTAGATATTGATAACATTTTTGCTGTGCTTGATATTAAGAAATATTTACCTTCATTAATTAGTTAACTGCCGATTATCTTTGTAGTTGCAAATTCTTATCTAATGGATTTATGATAAAGGACAAGGAAACAAAGCAACTTGTAGCAACAAGAAATAGCAAAAGAGGACTTTATGCCTTGCACCCAATCAAAAGCTCAACTAGACAAGTAGGATTCTAACTAGACAATTAGATAAACGCTTAGCTAGTAGACTTGTGGCAATCCAACTAGCAAATGCAATTCTTGCATAAGTGAGATTTAACCAATGTGCACATAAACTTGAAAACTACATATTTGGAAGGTGGGATCCATTGTAACCTTAGTGAGAAAATTGCTGAAGTCTAAAGAGAAGTGTTGGCTTATGCTTAAATTTAAGGAAGTTATTAAAAAGTAAAAGAAGTGTTTGGCTTGTACTTTTATTTCTGAATACTAACTTACGCTTTCATTGACCCATTGCTGTTTTCTACATTCTTGATCATCATTTGATCTTTCAAAACTATCTACTTTTTTATTTGGTTATCACTTTTGAGGTTATTTTAAGGTTAATTGAGACACAACACATTCTTTTGATTGTTTGTGGTATCTTTTTCTAGGATGTCTTGATGCAATTTTTGCATCATCTCTATTTGCAACCACAAAAAAGTTATTGATAGATTCATCAATCAAGTAAGATCCATTAAAACAAATGAGTAACCTTTAATGAGATCGACTCTTTTTTGGCACATTCTAAGTGAGGGCATTTCATTTTTTCTAAATAATGATGGACAAATACACTATGCTCTTTGCATGGTGGTACCCCTTCTTCTGATTTGGTCCATCTCCTATATATATTAATGACTTGCAATCTAATGCTAGTTGTTTGAAGCTGCATTGCCGATGCAAATATTCTAATATGGATGTGTTGATGTTACTTTCCCATTGTTGCTATCAGCAATCTCCTTATCGTTTCAGTTATGGAGGGAATTGCAAACTATTTTGTCTTTTGCAAGTCATGAATGGTATTTTTATTATACCTAATGTGAGTTAATATAGGCAGTTCCACTATGGAATTGTTTGTATTAAAATCTCTGAATCTACTAGATATGCACATATTTTGGATCCTTAATGAAATACACATTTTGATTATGCAAAAAATAAAAAATAAAAGAGTAAAAGATAATTGTTGGCACATTACCTACAAATAGAGGAAGGTACCAAGTACAGGGACAAATGAGAGACACAACTCAAGTCAACAACACAAAGTTTAGTTTCAAGTCCAAAATCATCCAATCCAATCTACCTAAGGTGCCTTCAATTATGCCATTTCTATAAGCTTTCTTACTTTGAAGGGTAGACATAACAAAATCACATTTTTTTTATTTTTTGTCACAAAATAGTTTACATGCCTAGTGTCACGAACTACACTTTTTCGTGTTAGTATACAATAGTCCATATGATGCTTGGATAAACACTTCCACACAAGCTAGTCAATAACTTGATTATATTTGAGCAAACATTAACAATAGCCACAAATTAGTTAAGGGAAATGAAATATCGAAATCATAAGGCATAACAAATGTCATGTACGTTATTAGAGTGACATAAAGAAATGTTTATTAATATAAATATAAGTACAAAGGACTAAGATGCAGTATCATTCCGCCATAGGAGCAGCCCTAGGTGGTTAGCTATAAGCATACCTTTAGTAGTGAAGCAACGTAATAGTCCATTGATTGCTCACCTCCTATGAAGAGTTAGTAAGATTTTACTCGCATATCACTAAGAACCATATAAGGTGTGAGATGGGTACAATCTTTCCCTAAAGGGTCTTCCCCTTACAAACTTAACTAGCATTTCTAAACATGCCACCAAGTGCCCTTACAATGTTTAAAAAGGGGACGTCTCCCTTGTCGATATAAAGGACTTAATTTTTTGTACAGTTCTACCCTATTTTGGCCTAATACAAGGTTAGCTCATGACATCTTCCTCCACTCAATCTATTGATGTCCTCATTGATTGGTCAACTTGGAACTCTTTGATATCCTACTTGAAAGCATGAAGGTTGGCTTCATTTTCCCAAGTGATTTCATTTGTGCCCAAACTTTCCCGTTTTACCAAGTACTTCTATGTTAGCCGTCGATTGATTATGATGGTTTTCTCAATAAGAATCTTCTATACTTGGTGTCGTGATAGTGGTTCTCGTGGCTTGACATCTACTTGTATTTATTAGATCTGCATGGTATGACTTCAAGTTGTTGACATGAAACACTAGATGCACCTTCATCCATTTAGGCGGATCAATCTTATAGGAGGTCTTCCCTACCTTAGTCGTAATCGATACTAGGCCTTCATACTTCTACACAAGTTATTTATTTCCTTTGCTTAAGAATCTGAGCGATTTAGGTACCAATTTCACTAACATAAGGCCTCCCACCTTAAAGTGTTGCTTTCTTCGATCTTTGTCTACCCATTTTTTCGTGTAGTTGGAAACTTTATCTAGATAGGCTCAAGCAATTTTAATGTTCTTTCTCCACTCTTTAGCAAAGATAAAGGCTCGAGAATTCTTCTGTTATAGAAATCCATTAAAGTGTGAGGAAGTCTAGGTTGTTGCCCAATGACCACTTAGAAAGAAAGTTTTGTTTGTGGCAGAGCTTTTTCTTAAATTGACACGTATTTGAGCCAAATCTAGTAGATTAGGCTAATTCCTTTGGTTTGCTTGTACAAAGTGGCATATATATTCCTCCAATAGTCCTTTGAAGTGTTCTATTTGACCATTTGTCTCTAGGTGGTAATTGAAGTAGATGTTGAGTTTTGACCCTAATAACTTGAAAGGCTCTTTCTAAATGAAACCAGTAACCTTTGGATCTCTATCATTGATAATGTTCTTAGGAATGCCCTAGCATTTTATCACATATCTGAAAACCATATAAGCTGTTTCTTTCATAGAGCCAAACTTTTGTATTGGGATAAATGTAGCTTACTTTGAAAAATGATCCACTATTACCAATATTGTTGTCATATCTCCCACTTTAAAGAGCCATATTATGAAGTTAAGAGAAAACTTTTCCCATGGTTTGATTAGTACTAGTAGCGATTCAAGCATTCTTACCGATTTCTATCTCTTCGCTTGTGTTGTTGGAAAATAAGATACATCTTGGTATAATCCATCCCATTCTACTTTATATGGGGCCTATAGTAACCCTTGTTTTAGTAATGCCATAATGCACTACCAACTTGGATGTCTTACCCATAGAGTGTCATAACATTCTCATACTAACTTTTGTCTCAACTTTTTAGCTCTTGGAACAAATATCTGTGGCCATTTTGTTAGTAGGAGTCCATTTTTTACCTAAAAGTGCTTGGACATCCTACTTTTCACTAATTTCATGATGGTAATGGTTTAAGGATCTCATTTTAAATTCTCTTTAACAAGGTTGCGGATATCCCTAGTTACTCTGCTTGTTGTAATCAGAGAAATTACTCTGAGAGCTACAAATATAGCTTTTCTACTAAAGGCATATGTCACTTCGTTAGCCTTTTATGACTTATGTTCGAAGTAGAGATCAAACTTGGCTTAGAACTCTTGCCATCTCATTTGTTTAGCTGTCAGCTTTGGTTGAGTGAGGAAGTGACTAACTATGGTATTATCTATCTTTACCACCAATTAGGACATTCATAAATAATGCTGCCTCGCTTGTAAGCAATGAATTACAACTAAGAGTCTTTTCCTGCATTGTGTATTTCCTCTTTGCTTCATTCAGTTTTTGATTTTCAAATGTTACTAGATGTCTTTTTTATTATAATGCCCCTTTAAGAACAAAGTTTGACGCATCTGCTTGTAGTTCAAAATACCTTTCAATATTTTAGGAGTGTCAAGATAAGGTCCATCGTCATCACTTTTTTTAAACATTCAAAAGCTTGTTGTCATTGAGGTTCTAGAACCACTTCTATCCTTTTTTAAGTAACTCTATAAGTATTCTTTTTAATTATCTTTTCGCAAATCTTCGATAATAATGGGCTAGTCCTAAAAATGAGCAAAGTTCAGTCGTATTCTTAGGAGTTGCCCACTTTTTAATGGCCTTCACCTTTTACATATCCATTCAAATGTGACCTTGCTCAATTATATGGCCTAGGAATTGAATTTGGGTTTGGACAAATGTGCACTCTCTCTTCACATATAACTAGTTGTCTCGTAACCTTTGGAAAACTTACTGTAAGTGCCTTTGATGTTTTTCTAAGGTAGAATTGTACAACACAATGTCATCCAAGCAGATTAGCACAAACTTATCCAGATAATCATGAAAAAAATTATTCATCAATGTACAAAAAGTGACAGGAGCATTGGTTAGTCCAAAAGGCATAACAAGAAATTCAAACACACTATATCGTATTATATAGGTGGTTTTTTATTCATCTCCATAGGCCACTCTTACTTGATGGTAGCCAACTTTTAGATTTAATTTAAAAAAGTACTTTGCATGACTTAATAAGTCAAATAGATCTATTATAAGGAGAATTAGATATTTATTCCTTATTGTGACTTTATTCAGAGCTCGGTAGTCCACACATAACTGCAAACTCTTATCTTACTTCTTTTGGAAAAGTACCAAGGCTCTAAAAGGTGCTTTCAAAAGTCGAATGAATCCCACTTAGATCAACTTGTCTAATTGTTTCCTTTGTTAGCTTTAATAGCTTCAAAATGATTAAAGTTTAGACATGACAAAAGTTATCAAAATTTCCTGTCTAAGTGATCCTTGAACAACTTGAGTGATCTTTAAAGCTTAAGTGATCCTCAAATGCTTTTGATGTGTTTTCATGTTTCCTTGCTTGATTAACATTTCAACTTGTTTTTAAAGTTGTTTTGTGAAAGAAAATACTTTTATACACTTTAAATCTCAAGTTCAAGCAAAAAGAATGATAACTTTATGATATAAAGTTATTTGGTCTTAATTTTGATAATAAATTGACTTAGTTTTTGTAGTAATGCATAGAAAATAATTTGGTTTTATTTAATTATTTTTAGTTAGTTAATTAGTTGAGTCAATTTAATCTTAATTAATATTGTGTTTAAATTTATGGTTATGTGCCTAAGATAAGTTGTTATTGATTTATTTATTCTTTTGTAGATGTTTATAGAAGAAGGAATTTTAATGGAAGGAAAGATATTATGAGATAGAACTTCCACTACATATATCTTGGTATTTTGACTATATCGTTCTATACAAAACTCCAAATGAAGTAATTCTTAGACCATTAGAATAAAAAGTTATAACTTTCATGTTCACCACTTCGCCCAGTTTTACTTGAAAAGTGGTCAAAATCCTTGAAGTCAAAACAATACAGTAGTCCTGGGGAGAAAAATTAAATCACAATATTTGTAAATTACATGGTTGAGGTTGCGGCCTTGGTGGAGGTATGGTGTGACTCACATAGTCTAATAAGGAAATCCTTGTTAGAATTGATTTCTTTCTTCACCTAACTTGGCCTAACTTCAAAGTCTTAGAAAAGTAACTTTTTAGAAGACTTTTAGAAGAATGAAACATAAGATTTAGAGCTAAGATTCAGACACAAAATCATTAAAGAAAAGTCTCACTGAAGCTAAAAAGAAATTGAAGGATTCAAGAAGAATTGGAGATGAAGATTTTAACTCTTGGAGTTCTTTTACTCTTTTTGTTGTTATTATTATTTTTTTGGTTTGGTTTCAATGTTTAAACTTTATTTGATGATGATTTGTGATGTTATGGGGTACTAATTTAGTTATCTAAGATTATGATTGAGCTCAATACGTATTCTGAATTATTTGCCTCTCTTTTTCTTATATTTGATGGTTTTAAATTGTTTATTCTATTCTGTTTTTAATACTTCTAATTGCCTAATCACGAATTAGATTGAATAGGAAACCTATGTTAAACCTTGACGAAGGAGATTTAGGGTAGACTTTGAATAGAATAGCATATGATCAAATGCACTTAGTTGATTAGGTGGTTTGATTTGCATATAGGGTAGATATATACCTATAAGCCATATATAGCCAAGATTAAAGCATGAGCTTATTGAATCTTTCTTCAATTTCATTTGCATAGACATATTGTAAGTTAATTGGGAGAGATATTTTTATGAGAAACTTGACAGAGATTTATAAATAATTTAAGACTCTAGGTTAGCAACATAATCCATTAAAGTAAGTTAAGAGAGAGATACAATATTCATACAAAATATTGAAGATATCATAATCTTAGGTCTGGTAGTTGATTAAGTTTTTAAAACAAATTTACTAATTAGTGTTAGATTAGTTTTAGTTTTAGTTTTAGTTTGTTATATTTAATTTTGCTTTTTAATAATTAAAATTTGATTATTTGAATAAGATTAGGGTATGTTAATTTTAATAGTTAATAGTAGGAATTAATTGAATTCTCTGTAGGATCGACATTCTAGTTTTCACTATATTGCTTGTTTAATGATACATGCACTTGTGTGGATAATCCAACAAACAAGGAATCAATTGTTGAAGAGGAAACATCAATTCTTGCAAGATGGAATATGTATACAAGCTTTTGAAAGCTCAAAAATCGATTCCCAATAGTCAAAAAGTCGATTGTTGCACGTCTAGGTGCACAAAGAACCAATTCTTGGAAAGGTAAATGTTGATTCTTGAAGCCAAAAGAACCGATATCAATTCTCAAGAGAAAAAACCTAATGTCTCAAGAATGAAGAATCGATTCTTTGAAAGCAAAAGCTCTAGACCAAAAAGAATTGATGTCTAAATAGTAAAGAATTGATTCTTAAACTCCAAAAGTAGCCGTTTAGACTAGAAAAAGATAAGAAAAATTGCTAGTTTCTCCACCAAATCATCCGTAACAACTATAAAGTTTTTCCACATATAAAAAGGACTTCTTCAACACATTTTAAAAGAAAGAAGAGATGAGAAAAAGATCATTTTGATCAAGGATAAAATGAGTTGAAGAAGAAGAGGAAAAAGAGAGAAAAACCAAGCTAGAGCAAGCCATTTATATTTTTCCAAAGAGCTCATGAGCTACCTTTGAGCTTTAAATTCCTTGTGCTTTCACCCATATCTTTTGTAATGGTATTTAGCTTTTTCAAACTCTTTCTCCATTGTAATTACTAAGCAAAACCCACATTTTAGAGGTATCATTGTTTTAACCTTGTAAGAAAAAAGGATTATGTCTAAGCTTTCAAAAGGCAGTGTTGTAAAGAGGTTACACCTAATCCTTCAAAAGACAATAGGTTATGTATGATCCTCGAAAAGATAAAAGGTTATGCCTGATCCTTGAAAAGGCAAGGGGTTATGCTTACTTTCATGAAAATGAATTGTATGGGTTATGTTTGTTCTTGTGAAAAGGCATTGTTGTGAAGGTTATACTTGAGCCTTGAAAAAGTATTTTCCATAATGGATTACAAACTCTTTGGTGAATGAAAGGAGAGGATGTAGACACCTATGAAAAGGGTCGAACCTCTATAAATGATTTGTGTTTTTTCTCTCTTCTCCTTGCTCTTAAACTTGTGCATTTTCTCTTTACTCTTTACTACTTCTTACTTGTGCATTTTACGTGGATTTAAAGAAACTTGAACATCTTTTTTTGAACTTATATTTTCTTTAACTCATTCTTCAAATCACCTTTGATTTACTTGGAAATACTTATGCATTTTACTGTGGTTTGAACAACTTTGAGAATATGCACTTAACTTGCTTTATTCTTTGATTCACTTTTGAAGTTACTTTATACTTTTGTTTTATGCACTTCATTTTGAAGAGTTTTGTAGAATCCATTTTCAACGTACTTGCTCATTTGATTTCCAAATTGTTTTGACATGTTCTAAGCTAAAGCAAGTTTTGAGAATTTTTCGTCTTCTAAAACTTATGCTTCTTACTTTAAAGAAATTTTTGAAATGTACAACTTATTCACTTCTCACTTTTATACTTGTGTGTTTTCACTTTATTGTGAAAAGATTTAAATTTATTATTTTCAAATCCATTTTTCAATTCACTCTTCAAAGGATTTGAATATCTATTTCTAAATTTATTCTTTTACTCACTTCTCAAATCCTTTTTGATATGTTTGCATTTTTTTTTTTTGAGGAGTTCTAAAAATTTGTTTTCAACTTGTTTGTTCATTTCTTTTAGTTTGTTTCAAAGAGAAAACAAATTTGAAAAACTTGTCATCAAGCTTTAAAGTTCGATTTGTTAGAAAGATTTTTTGTTGGAAATCTAATTCACTTTTCCCCCTTTCTTGGATATTTTTCTCATTATTATTGAATTAACATATTTTGAAAAATTAGTATAAGAGCTTTTGTCTCAAGTGTGATGGTTTAACGAACTTTGAGCAAAGATCTTTGTTAGTTCCAAGACATGGCAATGAACTTCATTATAGCAATTTTCTGCAACAAGACCAAAAATAGATAGGAAGCAAGTGTGCTAGAACAAGAAGGAACAGGCTATTGAAGATTGAAAGTTCTCTCAACACACAAAATGAAAATAGGTGAATTTTATTACAAAAATCTCTTTGTACTTTTAATTTTAAGAACTTTGCTTGATTTCTTGAGATTGATTGTTTTAGCTTGATTTCTTAAGTTGTTTGCCTTTAATTTAAAGTTCTTTGGTTGATTATTCTTGTTTGAATATTAAGTGCATAACTTTTTTAAAATTTATTGATAAATCTTGATTATGCAAAATTAATTTAAATGTGACAAATGTTATAAATTGTATAACTTGAAGAGAGAATGAGCCTATGAGACTAAAACTATACATTCAAATTTGATCTTGAATATATCATCATTTTCTTGAGTTATATTGGTTTTTGCTTGATTGTGAAAATTATTTTGATAAATCTTCTCATGTTTTGTGAAATTGATTTCATACATTTGTTTTTGAAGATAAATGATTTTTTACCATAATCCTGAACATGAAAGATTTGATAAATGTGAGGACATATGTGCATAATTGATGAGTTGTATTGTCATCCATTCTAGTAATCTAAACAAAGATTGAGCTTTCAAAGTTGATTCTTTTATTTCCTTGTATCTATGATAAAGTGACCATTTGAACAATTTTGATTTAAAATCTAGGACTTACTTGAATAGTTTAAATTGGTTAATAATGAACTTGACATGACTTGACTACTTGAATTAGTATTTTTTAAAAGCTTTTATGAGAAATGGTTGTCTTCCTTGAACTTATAATGATTTATGAACAAGTTTGTTGCATGATGAAAATACTCTTAACTTGTTTTTATTGGATGTGTATGATTGTTTGCAAGCTTGAATGGATATTGAGCTCATTATTTGCACAAAGTAGTTCAACTCAAATCTTATATGTGTCAAGAACAAAGTTTGAAAAGAAAAATTGAATCCTTATCAAATGATTTTCTTACAAAATCGTTTTGTTCTTTTTAATGGAAATTGATTTATTAATTCTTTTACTTTGATGATCTTGATTGGTTAAACGCATTACGGATATAATTCTTCAATTAAGCATTTTAACAACTGATACCTATGAACAGAAGCAATAAAAGTAATCCCACAAATCTTTGAAAAATCCTAAGATATGCACATGCAAAATGATATTTCAAATATGGTAGAATTTAAAATCCAATTAGTACTTACAGAATCCAAGTTTTGGAATCCTTGTACCTTGGCAACATGCATTATGAACATTCTCATTTCAGTAGTGAAAATACATGCTCTTGAAATTGCAACTTCTTGTACATTGCATTAAATTCTCTTGTGCTTAAATTGAAAAATGGAAAATTGTTCATAAATGCTCGAATTTGTTGATCTTGATGATTCTCATGTGCTTACAAAAAAAAAATCATTTTTGAAGAATTGTAAAGCTGAAATACTTAGTCTAGGAATAATTCGTGAAATATATTTAATGTTTATACTTGAATGATTATTTCAAGAGTAACTCCTTGATTGTGCATGTGAAATTGATTATGATGAGCTCCTTGAACTTTATGAAATATATTTTTAGTTCATTTATTATTTTGGTCAAGTCACATACTTACATGAGATTTAATCTTGCTTGACTTTAAAGATTGAAATCTAAAACTTGACTTGAATTATAGTTTTGAATATGGATTTGATTGTCAAATTTGATCATGAATTATATTAAGTGTTGACATAGTTGAAAAATCTTTTGAATGTGCCTTTAAATGTTGACTCTGTCTTCCATAAGCTTGAATGTCTACATGATCTAAAGACATTGTGTGCATCCAACTTGAGCTTATAGGTTACCAATTGAATGCCTTTTTCTTGAATCTTAACAATTGGTATTCTTTAATGATTGGATGTTTGCTTTAAATATATTCATGAGTTGAGTGTTTTATCATCCGTAACAATTAGTATTACTCTTGAATTATAAAGATTATTGAGAAATAGCATATGCCTTAAACTTCAATGATTGCATAATTTTTGGTATATGTCATATATTAGGAAGGGTAAAATTATGCTTGCATTTCATGGAACAGATTGAAATCATGATTAATGAAGAGAGCCAAAAATTTCTTTTGTAATCATGTTTGTGCTTACTTTATCATAATATTTTTCTTACACGGCTGCAACAAGTGCTAAATGCTTTGGCAAAACTTCATTGATAATGATGCTTCTCTTGATGTGAACATTCTCTTTGAATTCATAATTTTATAAATATTTGAAGAATATTTCTTGAAATTCTTGCTTTAGAAAAATGCTTGTTACAAATAGTTGATGATCATATTTCTTTGATATTTGATAATATGCACTTATTGTGAAAATTCTTCTTGAATTATCATTCTTGTATGACTTGGAGAATTCTTTTTAAATTGCTTGGTTAATAGTGCTTGATGATGCTTAATGATTATTCTTGATGAAAATTGAAGAATGTTTATTAATGCTTGAAGATGATTAGGAATGATACTTGATAACTAACAATGCCTTGGACATGTTTAGGAACCCCCCTAACAATTTGCATTAAGCTTGCAATTTATTAAAAGGAAGCTTATCAAGATCGGTGTCATTAGCACTTGGTATCTTCAACAGCAAGTTGTGGTGAGAATTCTATAAATTGGTGTTCTCTCTTAACAGTAATATCTTTCTGACACCAAATGTGCTTTAATGTCTCTCACTTATGCTTGAGTGTTGAAATGCACAATTGATATCAAGTTTCCTTCCAATCATTGATTTAAGCAAAACCCACTTTCTAAAGGCATCATTACTTTGACCTTGTAAGAAAGAAAAGTTATACCAAAGACCTTAAAAGGTAGTGTTGTAAAGAGGTTATGCCTAATCCTTGAAAAGACAAATGGTTACGTCGAATCCTTGAAAAGGTAAAAGGTTACACTTAATCATTGAAAAGGCAAAAGGTTACGCCTAATCTTTGACAAGGCAAGGGGTTATACTTGCTCTCATGAGAAGGCATTGTTGTAAAAGGTTATACTTGAGCCTTGAAAAAGTATTTTACATAATGGATTACAAACTCCTTAATGAGCCAAGGGAGAGGATGTAAGTGCATATGGAGAGAACTGAACCTCTATGAATGAATTATGTCTTTTCTCTCTTCTCCTTACTCGAAAACTTATGCATTTTTTCTTTACTCTTCATTTCTTCTTACTTATGCATTTTACTTGGTTATGAAGAGACTTGAACATTTGTTTTTGAATTTACGTCTTCTTCCAACTCACTTTTCAAATCACCTTTAATTTACTTTGAAATACTTACGCATTTTACTTTAGTTTGAAAAGCTTTGAAAATCTACACTTACCTTGCTTTATTCTTTGATTTACTTTACATTTTGATTTATGCACTTGACTTTAAAGAGCTTTTTAGAATTTGTTTTCAACTTACTTTCTCAATTGATTTCTAAATTGTTTTTGACATGTTCTAAAGTGACAGCAAGTTTTGAGAATTTTCTTTCTTCTCAAACTTATGGTTTTTAATTTGAAGAAATTTTTGAAACTTACAACTCATTCACTCTCATGTTTATACTTGTGTGTTTTCACTTTATTGTGAAGAGATTTACATTTATTGTTTTCAAATCTATTTTTCAATTCACTATTCAAATATTTTGAATATTTGTTTTTGACCTTATTCTTTCACTTACTTCCCAAATCCTTTTAAATATGTTTGCATATTTTAATTTGAAGAGTTTTGAAATTTGTTTTCAACTTTTTTGTTCATTTCTTTTGGTTTGTTTTAAAAAGAAAACAAATTTGAAAAACTTGTCATCAAGCTTCAAAGTTTGATTTGTTAGAAAGTTTTTTTTTTGAAATCCAATTCCCTACCCCCCTCTTGGATATTTTCCTCATTATTATTGAGCTCACACATTCCTAACATCCTTAACTCAACTAGCTTTGTTTGGAGCCATCTTGTATGGTCCTTTTGTAGGTGGCTTAACTCCCTAAAGCAATTCTATTTAATGATTAACCGCTTGTCAAGGTGGTAGGACCCTAAGTAGCTGTTCTGGCATCATATCTTGAAATTCTTCCAAAATCAACTTTACTCCAACAAGTATCGAATTTTTGCTATCTTCACCTTTGTAAATGGGCATGGCCACATAAAAAGGCTTTCCCTTTTTAATCTCCTTCTTAAATGGATAGTTGATATGATCTTCTTCCCACTCTTAGGTAAAATTGTAATTGGTATAATACATGGTTATTCCCTTAAAAACATTAAGCAACTAGTAGCAGGGAATGGGATGGCCTATATTTTCATCATAAAATCTAAGCCTGGAACAAAATCAAAGTCATATATAATGGCAATAGTCATCGATATGTTCCCTTCTCAACAAACAATCTTAATCTTCTCATCTTTAGAGTTCCTCATAATAGCTGAGGTTGGTGAGGTGACTACTTTCATTTGCTTGAAGTCTTTCTCAACCTTAAAAGTGCATTTCTTTTCTTCTTCTAAGGTGATGAAGTTATCAAAGGCACCCTCGTGTAGAGCATGGCTTTGGTCTTTTTATCATTTAAGAACACATCCACATACATGAGACCTCATTGAGACTTTTTCTTCATCTTTTCTAGTTGTGTTTGTAAGGCACTAGGGAACCAAATTAAATCCATTCGCATTAGCTCCTCGTTGACTTTTTCAATTGGGGTTTGGGGTCGAGGTGTTTCCATGTTAGCCATACATATCGCATTAAAAGCTGCTCAATATGGATAATCAACTAGTCAATGAGGTTTATTGCATAGAAAACAAGATATTGGGCTCAAGATTTAAAACCCCACGACTTAGTTATTCTTAATTAAGGTGTGCCTTTAATAGGTGGTCTCCTTTTTCCTCCCCTACTCAAGGGTTTGCTAACTTTTGAAAATTTTACCCCCATTGTTAAAGCTCAAGCTACTTTTTCTTGATAGAGGGTCTTTCCTTTTATTTAAGTTATCACAATAATCAGTAAGACATTCAATAGCCACATCACTAAAGTCATGTCCTGTGTCATGAGCCAACCTTATACTAGACTATAATAGGGTATAGTTGTCTTTGAGATTGAGTTTTTTTGGACCTAGAAAGGAATTGTCCCTCTTTCAAACAATATAACGGCTTGTGGTGACACTTTCGCAAATACTTATTAAGTCTTTAAGATGGAAGACCTTTTAGGAAAGAAATGTCTTTATTTCAAGTGTTGCAATGGTTATTGGTAAAATACTTATAAAATCTCGCAAACTCTTTATAGGGGATGAGTAATTAGCGGACTGCTAGGCTGATTCACTGGTAAAGGTATGTTTGTAGCAAATCATATATGGCTACCCCTATGGCTCGACAATAGCGTATCTCGGCTCTTTTGTAATCAATTTTATATTAATAAAATATTTCTTCTTTTTGTGACTAAGTGGTTGCATATATGGCATTCGGTATGCCTTTTTAATTCTGATGCGAGTTCTTTTAGGCTAATTTGTTGTTATTATTAATGTTGGAATAGATACAATCAAGTATTGGCTGACTTGTGTGGGAGCATCCACTCAAGTACCACACGAACTATCGCATACTTGAGCGAAAAAGCGTAGTTTGTGACAGTTGGTATCAGAGCCAAGTTGAGACATGCTGATTTAAAATGTAAAAATGATGAATATGCGAAGTGCACCGGAGAACCATTAAAGGATTAATGAGCTAGAGGCCGTAATGGTCACAATAAAAGCTCAAATGGTTCCATGTGAACGAATAGATGAAATTGAGACAATCCAGCAAAAACTATTCGAGATGATTAATACCCTGAGTGATGAGATTAGGGATGCATTAAGCACTCTCCAAGGTGAGATTAGAGAATTGAAAGCTCAAGTAAATCTTTTAGTTGTTGCTGCAAGAAATGCTAGTGGAAGTTTCGGAGATCAAGGCAAAAAGGCCAAAGTGTTGGAACCCAAGTGATACGAAGGGGTTCAAGATGCTAAGGAGTTTGAAAACTTTTTTTTTTCATATGGAACAATTTTTTGAGCTATGCGCACTAAGTCGAAAGAAGACAAAATGACGGTGGACTTGATGTATCTTACGAAGGATGAAAAGTTGTGGTTTTATTCCAAATTTATCGATAGTGAGTGCCGTATCAACACTTGGACGAATCTAAAGCAACAATTGAAAAATCATTTTTTTCTTGAGAATGTGGAGTATATGGCACGATGAAAGCTACATAAGTTGTCTTAAACAAGATCAGTACGAGAGTTCATGAGGAACTTCTCTACTCTAACATTAGATATCAAGGATATGACTAAAAAAGATAGACTATTTTATTTTCTCAAGAGTTTGAAACCATAGGTAAGGATAGAGTTACAGTGACAGAAGGTACAAGATGTGGCTTCAGAAATGGCAGCTGCTGAGCACTTTCCCAATTATAGTGAAAACTCCAACAAAAAAAAAATCCTCTATCCAGGACCAGTAGCTCTAGGTCAAATAGTGGGGTAAAATTTTTGAGAGTAAGCAGACCTTCAAGTGGAGGGGGTGATAGGAGACCACTTGTTACAGATTCACCCTAACCGAAGACAAACAAGTTATGGAACTTCAAGTCACGATCGTCGATATCTTATTTTCTATGCAAAGAACCTCATCGAGTAACTGATTGTCCTCATCGAGCAACTGATTGTCCTCATCGAGCAACTCTCAGTGTGATATGTACTACCAATGTTAAGACACCTCCACCCCACACCACAGTCGAAGAAGTCCAGGAAGAGCCAGCACGAATAGGTTCTATTTGTTTCCTTAGCACCTTGCAAGCTTAACTAGAAAAGATGGAAAAAGAGCCCCAACGATGTTTAATGTATGTTGATGTGTTGCTTAATGAGAAAAGTACCAAAACCATGCTCGATATGGGGGCCTCAAACACTTTCATCATCTCGAGAGAGGCCAAAAGGTGTAGTTTTAAAGTTGAGAAGGATCTTGGACAAATGAAAATAGTTAACTTGCCAACTTCAGCTATAATAGGAAATGCTAAAGACGTAAAGATTAAGATTGGCTTTTAAGAAAGGAAGGTAAACTTTACTGTAGCCACTATAGATGATTTGGATTTTGTCTTAGGCTTGGATTATATAATGAAAGCTCAAGCAATCCCTTTCCCTGCTACAAGTTGTTTAATGTTTTTTGAAAAATGACCACGTGTGGTACCGGCTACCATCTTACCTAAAAACTAGAATAAGATGATTTCAACTATACAGTTTAAAAAGGGATCAAGAAAGGGGAGCCCTCTTATGTGGCCATGCCCATTTACAAAGGTGAAGATAGCATACACCTAATACCCAAGAAGGTGAAACTGGTTTTGGAAGAATTTTAAGGTATGATGACAGAACAACTATCAAGAGTTCTACTGCCTCGACAGGCCATTGATCAGAAGATAAAATTACATCCAAGAGTCAAGCCCTTTACAAAAAGGCCATATAAGATGGCTCCCCCAAAGTTGGCAGAGATAAGAAAACAATTAGACGAGCTGATCCAAACCAGATTCATTGGACCATCAAAAGCACTTTTTGGTGCCTTAATATTTTTTTAGAAAAATCAAAATGGGAGTATACAATTATACGTGGATTATCGAGCTTTAAATAAAGTCACAATTAGGAATAAATATCTTATCCCTCTAAACTAGATTTGAGATTAGGTTACCATCAAGTGAGAATGGCCGAGTGGGATGAGCTAAAAACCACCTGTGTAACGCCATATGGTGCTTTTGAATTTCGTGCTATGCCTTTTGAACTAACCAATGCTCCTGCAACCTTTTGCACACTAATTAACCAAGTGTTTCATGATTATCTAGACAAATTTGTGGTGATCTACTGAGATGATATTGTGGTGAATAGCTCGACCTTAAAAAAACATCAAGGGCACTTGCGGTAGGTCTTCCGAAGGCTATGTAACCCCCAGTTGTATGTAAAAAGGTAAAAATATGCATTCATGCAAGCTAGAATCCATTTTCTTGGTCACATAATTGAACAAGGGCACATCCGAATGGACATGTAGAAGGTCAAGGCTATCAAAGAATGGGCAACCCTAAGAATATAACAAAACTTTGTTCTTTCTTAGGGATAGCCAACTATTATCGGAGATTTATGGAAGGATATTCAAAAAGAAAGGTAACACTGACAAAATTGTTGAAGAAAGGACAAATATGGAACTGGGCACAACCGTGCCAAGAAGCTTTTGACTATCTGAAGGACACAATGATGACTGATCTTATGTTATCATTTTTTGATATTGGAAGGCCTTTCGAAGTGCAGACAGATGCATCAGACTTTGCCTTTGGAGAAGTGTTGCCACAAGAAGGACACCTTGTGGCATTTGAAAGTTGAAAGTTGAATAAAGTTTAAAGGAGATACACGGCACAAGAAAAATAACTACTTGCAGTGATTCATTATCTATGGGCTTGGCGACACTACTTGCTAGGATCACCATTCATGGTTAAGATTAACATTATAGTCGTGAGTCACTTTTTCACACAGCCAAAGCTTACAGCTAAGCAGGCGAGATGGCTAGAATTCCTAGACAAGTTTGATTTCTCCTTTAAGCATAAAGCTTAAAAATCGAATCGTGTAGCAGACGCCCTTGGTAGGAAGGTTGAATTTGTAGCTCTAAACGTGATCGCACCAATGACAGCAAGTAAAGTGACCACAAACATCCATAATCTAATTGAGAAAAATTTGCATCGAGACCCCCAAGCAATGGCCATTAAAAAGTTAGTAGAGAGCAAAAAGTCAAAACACTTTTGAGTGGAAAATAGACTCTTACTAACGAAGGGACCTCGCATATTTGTTTCAAGAACAGGACAGCTTAGGTGGAAATTAATGCAAGAATGTCACGACACTCCTTGGGTAGGACATCCAAGCAAGCAGCGAACGATGGCACTATTGAAACAAAGTTACTATTGGCCTCATATGCGGTAGGATGTGATGGATTATACGAAGACATGTCTCATTTGCCAGCAAGACAAAGTAGACAAGTAGAGATCGACAAAAATGCTCGAACTTCTACTAGTGCTAATGAAACCTTTGGAAAGTATTTCTTTAGATTTTATTGCAGGGCTTCCTAAAGTGGGAGATATGATAGCAATCTTATTAGTGGCGGACTGATTTTTCAAGTATGCAACATTCATCTCGGTACAAAAGTTTGGTTCTATAGAAAAAATGACTCGCATAGTTTTGAAACATGTGGTAAAATATTAGGCTGTTCCGAAGAGCATTATCAGTGATAAAAATCTGAGGTTTACTGGCTTTTTCTAGAGAGAACTATTCAAGCTATTGGGTTCAGAACTCAATGTCTCCTCTAGTTATCATCCACAAACAAATAGTCAAACAGAACGCTTTAATGGATTATTGGAAAAATTTCTACAACATTTTGTACAAGTGAACCAGAAGAATTAGCCTAACCTACTGGATGTGGCACAACTATGTTTCAACTCTCAAAAGAGCTCAACCACCAATAAAACCCCTTTTGAGGTCGTTACCAGATAACAACCTAGATTCCTCATACTTTAGTGGAGTTGTATACTAAGAAGAGTCCACGGGTGTTTAACTTTCCTAAAGAAACACTAAAATCGCCAAAGCTTATCTAGAAAAAGCATATAGCCAGATGAAGGAGTGGGCAGATAAAGGTCGAAGAGAGCAACAATTCAACGTGGGAGGTTTGGTGTTAGTGAAATTGATACTCGAGCAACTTCAATTCTTAAGGAAAAGAGATTGAAAATTAGTACAAAAGTATAAAGGTCTAATACCGATGGTAGCCAAGGTGGGAAGGACTTTCTATAGGATTGATCCACTCAAGTGGATGAAGGTACATCTCTTGTTTCATATAAGTAATCTGAAGCCATTCCATGTAGATCTAGTAGATGCAAGCAAGACTCTAGCCACAAGAGCCGCCATCAGCACCAAGCCACCATCACAGCGCTAAGTGGAGGAGATTTTGGTAGGGAGGACAATGACTATTAACTGACTAACGACACAAGAGTACTTGGTGAAATGGGAACGTTTGGGGGCAGAGGAGATCACTTGGGAGAAGGGAGTAAACCTCTGCTCCTTTCAGAAAAAAATTGAAAAGTTTGAAGCCAACAAGTCAACGAGGACATTGATAGATTGAGTGAGGGAGGATGTCATGAGCCAACCTTGTACTAGACTATGATAAGGTAGAGCTATCTATGAGATTGAGTCTTTTTGTAACTGTAAGGGAACTATCCCTCTTTCAAATAATGTAACAGCTCGTGGTGACACTTTCACAAATACTTGTTAAGTTTTTAAGGGGGAAGACCTTTTAGGAAATGAATGTCCTTATTTCAAGCGTTGTAATTGTTATTGGTAGAATACCTGTACAAAAATTGTTAACTCTTTATAAGGGGTGAGTAGTCGATGGATTGATGGACAGCCTCACTAGTAAAGGTATATTTGTAGCGAATCATCGAAGGCTGCCTTTATGGACCGATGATGGTATATCTCGATCCCTTTGTAATCAATATCATATTAATAAAACTTTTTTCCTTTTTATGACTAAGTGGTTGCATATATGGATTCAATATGCCTTTTTAATTTTGATGTGAGTTCTTTTGATCTGATTTGTTGTTATTATTAATGTTGGAACAGATACAACTAAGTATTGGCTGACTTATGTGGAAGCATCCACTTAAGTGAAGCACGAACTATCGTATACTTAGGCGAAGGAGCGTAGTTCGTTACATCTTACACCTTTGGTTGCTGGAACTCCATCCTCAACCATGATTTCAAACCCTCGAGAAAATAGAACAGCTTATCTTTGTTGATCATGTCCCTAATATCCAACATTAGGGTCTCACAAATTCCCTTACTGACTCAATTTATATCTACTCTCACAACGTTCACCAAGCCATGTACTGTACATTCTTAATGAAAAACTTATTCTTCAGTTCTCACTTAAGATCCACCCAAGTATTGATGTGTTATTCGCCATCAACAAATTTGGAATGCCACCATAACTTCGAATCCTCGACAAGATACATCATGGCTATCGTTACCTTGTCTTTCTTCAACTCTTTGTGCATAACTCAAAAGTATTGTTCAATATGAAAAGGAAGTTCTTCAGCTCTTTTGCATCTCTAGCCCCTTCGTATCACTTAGGCTTTGGTACTTTGGCCCTTTTCCCTCAATCTCTTAAGTTTGCACTACTATTACCTGCAGCAATAATCAAGAGATTTATCTGAGCTTTTAATTCTCCAAACTCACCGTGGAGAGTGGTTAACAAGAATTATAAAATTGATGTAATTAAGTTGTTACAAATTTTTAAAATTATTCAAAAAAATTATCTATATATATAGATTAGTAATAGATGCCAATAGAATCTTGAAGCAAGATTAATTGAATATTACTTAAATGAGAATGCTTTTGAAAAATATTAACTGCATAGAAGTTAGAAAAGCGAGTAGTTCATTTCTTATATTTAATGTGTCGATTAGCTAGAATAAGTAAATTGTTAAACTCAGTAAATTTACGTATGAGTAAATTGATTTTACATGCAATTGTAAATAAAATAAAAATAAGATGAAAGTAATACAAGTATTTATTACATTTGAAGTTTTTTTTTTATGTTGGAAATTATCACAGGTCCAATTACTCTATTAAAATTTTATTAATTAATAAAATAAATAACATAAAAAGAGGGACGTAAATCCTTGTTTCCAGATTCGCAAGAAATATCAAAAAATAAAACCTACCCAAAGTATGACTTGCCTTGATCATTTACATATTAATTAAATAATGAAAGTCATATGACTTTAACTTTTCTAACTTTAGTAATATAAAGTATCAAAATAAAAATTTGCTTTTACCAAAGGACCTCAACGAAGTTGGGACTGGGCCTTCTCTTTTGTTCTAGTCCTTAAGGCAAAAGGAAAAGAATACCCAACTCCCTCCACCTAGTGCAATCTTGCCACTGTCCTTCCTGTCTCTAAATTGGTTTCATCCACTGATCTTATGTAAATTGATTAGCAATTGCAGTCCATATCGCATAAACTTCTTTAGAGTAATTCCACATGGTACATATATAGACAGGCATCATCTCCACCCTTCAAATCAAAGTATAGTAATTATTACATTGTAAGAAGTAGCATAAACCACCCCACCCACCTAAAAAATAATTGAAAGTGGCCAACACAATGAAAGCAAGCATGCACCAACATAGAAGAAATTAATATAGTTGGAAGTAAATGGGTCAAATATTCAATAATGCAGCACATAGCAGGTGTACTGGATTATGGCATCTCCTGTCTTCAGATTGAATGTATGAGTTCTTGCCTGAACATAACCTCTGGCAAATCGGAAAAGGCCGCTGCCTCCGATCACCGGCATCTCTCTCACCTTGGATAAGACTGTGTTTCTCCCCAGCACTGTAATGGTGCTACCGTTGTATTTTCCTACAGTAAAAGCAAAGTTCATGGACATCAACAGGCCTATCTCTTCTTGTGACGAGAGTGCGTAGAACCCTTGTGCCCTTCCAACCATTTTTGAGCTCAACTTAGGCCCCTCGGTTAATGGATCATCGATCATACTAATTATGCCGAACCCAGTTGCCGATCCGTTGGGGGGTTGCACCACTTGGATAGATGTAGCGTTACGACCACTAACAATGTCGTGCCAATAGATGCGAAAGCGACTTAGCTTTTCTTCCTTTAGGCCGAGTAGCTTCCGATCTAGGATGCTCACAAAGTCATGATCATCTTCTCTGCTACATTGGATGAGGCCAGAGGAAGAGAGAATGGATAAAATGATGAATTTGGAGGCTAAGATGAGAAGAATTCTAGCCATCTGCCACTGTTCCTTTTTTGGGGTTGCTTTTCCAGTAGAAGACAGTAGTGTTGCAAGAGGTTGCTAGTCTCGGATGCCCCTATTTATACAGAGAACAGCACTGAATCATAGCAAATAATTGAGAACCAAGGACAAGTAGATATTTATATATGTGGACAATTTATTTTTATGACACATACCATAACGTCTAGATTAATGTTATGCACTAAATCAATCTATTCCATAAATCATTCAGATACACAGATCTTCCAAAATTCTATCTAATTACGAGGAATTAAATTGCTATTAACTTCTCTAGGAATTAAATTGCTATTAACTTCTCTAAGTAAAATATTTAGGAATTGCACAAAGGTAAAAAGCATATACATGCACAGGAAAATTTTAAAGCATTTCTTGACACTTTATAAAGGTGCATTTGAAACTGGCAGCTGTATAAATACTCTTGAAAAAGATAATAATATTGCTGTAACCTGAAGATATATATATATATATATATATATTCGGAATTTTGTCGAATTTTTTTTCAAAAATTTTAATTTTCTTATGATATATCAGTTCTTGGATATAAAATTTCAAATAGCAACAACTAAAATGAAAGGAAGAGCGAGTATAGAGAATATAAAATTTTGGCAGGGGCCCATTACAAAAAGGACATCCAACTTGGTGCACCAACCTAGAAACGGGCTCTCCATCATGATAGTAGCATGCTTGCCATTGGACCTGCTGGATCTAAGAGTAATGAGTAAATAAACCGTAAAGCATAGACACTCAATGTTTTTTCCATTAGGAAGTGGGAGTTTTCAAACCCTTGCCGGTCGTCAAGTTTAAGGGTATTAAATTAACTTCTTTTATTAGTTGGAAAAGGATCGATGTGTATATATATATATATGCTAGGTTAGATTAGATATTATCTAATTCTTTCTGTTCTCTTTGTCGCTAAGCAAAGCAACTTGGTTAATCTTGCTTCGTTTTGTTTTTGATTGTCAGTTTAGGTTTTCAGAATTAACACTGTTTTCCAGCAGGAAACTGTTCAAATTTTGGATTTGAGTCATTTGGAATTAGTTTTTTATGTGACTATAAATGCAAATGAATAAATGACTAACTTTAGGTAGGTCAATTGTTATTATAGTTTTATATGTGAAAAGAGGATTCATATTTCAGCTTTCTGAGTAAAAAACGATGTATCCATGGTTGAGCCGAATTCAACCTTGAATGCAAATACACTGCTTTTAGAACTGCCATATTGTAAATCCAAAACTACCCATAGCAATTAGCAAACCAAGTTGCAATACATTTGTTTCAAGTTTTGAAGCCCAGTTTTACTTAGAGCAACATTTTCCTATAAACCCCAAAATGGGCTTGTTAAGTCAGGTCCATTCTAGGCGTACATATCTGTTAGGAGAATCATTCAAAGTTTCAACTCAAAGCCTACTTATTCCAAGGAATAGTACACCCAAGTGTTGACATAGTAATTCTTTATAAGTCCATATGGCATATATTTTACCTTGAGATCCCTACCCTAGTCTTGTTATGTCATCATGCACACTAACCTCTATATGATAAATGTTCACATAGATAGGTTTTGCACCGCATTTGTCATGCTTAAAAGTTCGGGTATTATATAGTTTCAAGTTCGTGTGGGACGCGATTGGGTTGCTGAATGTTCAATCTAGACTGTTGGATATGCTTGGGATTATATGGCCTACAAGTTGATCGACTTGGTGGTAATTACACATTAATGTTGATTATATGCATTTAGTATAATAAAGGTCTATTTTATCTGTTGAGTTCATTTTTTCCATACGTAAGAAATAACCATTCATCCCATTAATTTATATTTGGTTAGCCTAGGAATTATTTGCAAGTCCTGTGACAAATTTTTTGAAAAAATTACCATGTAAAAAGTTTAATGATAATTAAGAACTCTAAATCTTACTATAAAAAACTTTAGTAATAAACACATATACATCTTTTTCCTTAGTATTGTCGGTAATTCATTCAAATCACTAATTAATTTACATATTTTCTATTTGATCTTATTGTTTTAATAAATTAAGATACAACAAAAATATAATTAAAAATAATCTATACTTGGTATCAATGTGACACATTAATCATTATTAAGTTGTCGATCTATGTATGCTTAAGGGGAAAGTCTTTTAAATGCTAATTATTATATATTTGATATTCGAATTAAATGTACAAATTGGTATTTGAACAAAAATAATAATAATTGTTCCATTTGCATCTTTAACTTTCAAATCGTATAGCATGCTACCCTAAACTTTAACACTAATTTGCTATGTGACATTCAACCAATAAAATCACATTATGTGTATGTCACATGTGAAATAAAAAAATTGCAATATGGATGGCACATGGCAACCCACAATGGTTGATTTTTTATAAAAAAAAAATCAATTTTTAATTATTATTAAATAAAAAACAAAACAAAGAAAATAATCAGATACATATATTGCTTAGTTTTACTTTTTTCTTTTTATTGCTTAATTTTATTAAAAAAGGAATTATAAAAGAGAAAAAACAGTGTTTTTACTAAAAACTCCATCAATTATGAGTTATCTCATGGCATCCACATGGAAATTTGTAGAGCTATAATTTGTTTTGTTTCAAACGTGGAACTTATTAATCAAATGCCACATGGACAGGATGGGTTAAGGTTGTTAAAATTTGGGTACTTAATGTTTAATTAACTCAATCTTTTGATAAGTGATAACTTTATTTGTTAGGATTATAAGTTATAAATAACTTTATAAAAGGGCTTATGCAAAATTTTATTTGTTAAGACTTATGACTGACTTTGTAAAAAGTGTACATTGGCTCCAACTTCATCCGGCTAAGCTATTGTAGACCTTGTAATTTTAGATGAGATATATGAAAAAATATAAAATTAAACGGATTTGAATTGTATTTCATATTTTAATGATGTCAAAATATATTCACTTTGGAATATGCTCCGGCCTTCTCGGATATATTCCCTTTCTCTGATCCATCTATTACTAAAAGATGCTAGTCATAATCATCGGACTAAGGATTTTAATATTTTGAATTTGGGTCTTGATTCTTGGGTCAGTTGTTAATGTTTTGGATTGATGAGCAACATCTTGATGGGATGATGGCTGTTATTTTATGGTTTTGGAAATTGATGTAGTAGACTTTTGGATTAGGAGGGAATGGAAAATGCTTTTGAACGTTTTCATCATAGCCGTTTTTTATTTTTTAATTTGCCTTGGGTTTTAGCTTTGGGTAGACTTTTTGTTTTTTTAACGAAAACAACTTTTTAAATTATTCATCATTTTTTTTATTAATTTGGGAATGAAAGATTAAAGAACTTGGTTACAAGATTGAGTAAAGAAAGAAAGCATGTGCAGCTTACATGTTCAACTAAGAAAGGAGATGGACATGTGTTCAATATTTAAGTTTAGTTATTAAAATTTATCATTTTACTTTTGACTATTTACTTGTAGTAAATAGGGAGTTAGTTGTCAACTAACTTTATTAATTTTTCTCTCCATTGTAACAAACTTTCTTGCTTTTACATTTTCATGTATATAAACCATTGCTCTATGATTTTTCACTTGAGAAATGAAAACATTTTCTTTCCACAAAAATTTCTCTCAAGATTCTGTGATTTCCCACACAATATTAGAGCTCTTAGTATGAGATAAGGATTCTCGAATGTAAATCCTCTTCAAACATACTTGAGGTTTTGCAATCGATTCAATTCATTCTATCTGCTGCTTGTTTTTTATTTTCTTTGTTTCATCATTAGATCACATATTCAACTCTAAATACCTAGCTTTGCTTTGTGACCGTCTTAATTGGAGTTTTTCTTAACTATTTTGGAATCTTGATTTGTTGATATTGGATTATTGTCTTTTTGTTGAGTTGTTGATATTTTGTTCAAGGTTGAGAATTCACAAACCATGGCAAATAATTCTTTAAACCCTAGATATACTAATTCACATCTAGAGGATCCACAATCTCTTTATTATGTACACTGCACTAATAATCATAGATCAGTTGTACTGAATCCCAAACTTACTTCTAGTAATTACATAGCTTGGAGTAGATCTTTCTTACTAGTATTGTCTGTAAGGAATAAGATTGGTTTGCTTGATGGAACGATTCCAAAACCAAGATAAAAGATCCTTTGTTTAACTCCTGGACTCAATGTAATAATTTGATAATGCTTCTAAAATATGGAATACTCTGAAGCAAAATTTTGCACAGCCTGATGCCACACATATGTGCAATTTACAATATACTTTGGGTAATGTGTACTAGGGAACTAGAATTGTGGATTCATATTTTATCAAGTTGAAAGGCATTTAGGAGAATCTGAGAAACTTTAGGCCATTACCACACTGTGAATGTGGTAAATGCAATCTAGCTTGTTTCAAGAAATACTCTAACTAATATAAAAAGATATTATTTTTAAGTTTCTCAATGGACTTAATGAGTTATTTTCTACATTGAGGTCTTAAATAATATCCGTGGAACCTCTTTCAGAATTGAATAAGGCATACAATATGGTTCTAAGAGAAGAATTTCAGAAAAGTTTGTTGATACAATCAAATCCAACTATAGAGTCATCTACTATGATAGCTACTATGGATAACAAGAAAAAAACTAAAGCAGATTTAGTGTGCAGCCACTGTGGAAAGAAAGGTCATGGAAAGAAAAATTGCTACAAGTTAATAGGATTTCCTGAAGACTTCAAATTTACAAAAAGCAAAGGTAATTTTAAGAAGACAAAATCGACAATTAATAGTGTTTTTATTGGAAATGGTTCTTCTACAGGAAGTTTTATGCAATCTGATCAAGATGAAGTGCTTGTTGGTATGAATTCCATGTCCTAGATGTCACTCATAAGCATCAAGTTCAGAAATTGATGACACTTCTCAATGAGAGTGGTATAACAGTGATGATCTTCATGACAGTTCACCAATACACAACAAACAAAACCTCTTTACTTAACTCAACTTTTGTAGGTATTATTTCTAGCTTTTCTTCTTTCAATAGTATGAATAATCTTCCACCTAGATACTAAAATGTTAATCATGCCATGATTAAACAAAATTCTAGGCTATAGATACTAGTGCTAGTAATCATATATCTTGTTCTTTAGATAGTTTCAATTATGCTAAACCAATCAAAAATTGCTATGTTCAGTTACCTAATAATGCCAAGGCTGTTGTGACTCATATAGGGACAATCAAGTTGACTTCCTTATTAACCTTAAAAATGTTCTGTATGCCCCTTCATTCAATTTTAGTCTCATATCAATAACCAAATTGACCTATTGTCAAAAGGCCTGTCTTTTTTACTAATAAACTTTATATTATGCAAGATCTCTTCTCATGGAAGGTGACTAAGGTTGCTAAAGTTTCCTCAAGACTATACTTCCTACAAGATTACCAAGATGAAGATTACATTTTTAAATTCAGTTTTGTTAATTTTGTACATTCTTCTTTTAAGCCTTCTATCAATACTTGTAAAGCAATGCATAAACAGTTTGATTAGTGGCATTTTTGGTTACGCAACATACATTCAGGAAGAATAAATGTTATTCATAAACAATGTTCTAAGATTGATTGTTTAAAAGACTTAGTTTGTGAAAGTTGTCCTTATGTTAAATAAAAAAATTGCCATTTTCTGTTCATATTAAAAACACAACTTATGCCATTGAAATTATGCGTACGGATGTATAGGGACCTTATGCAATTCCTATTGTGGAGGGTTAATGTTATTTTCTTACTTTATTTGATGGTTTTACATGTTTTACATGGATTTTCTTGATTAGAAGTAAATCAAATGTGTCAACCATTTTGCTAGCTTTTTATAAATATGCTAAAAACTAGGTTTCAACCTCTATAAAGCGATTTAGGATAGATCATGGAAGAGAATTCAATCTTTCTGATTTTTATGCAAAGCATGGTATAGTACATCAACTATCTTGTGTAGAAGCATTTCAAAAAAATGGAGTCACTTAAAGGAAATATAAACACATTCTTATGGTAGCTAGGGCAATAATGCATCAATCTTACTTACTTGATTCTTTTCGGGGAGAATCAATTCTTATTGCCACTTATATTGTCAACAGAATACCAACTAAGATTCTTGATGAAAAATCACCTTAAGAAATGTTTTGCTTCAAAACTCCTTCTTATAACCATCTCAGAGTACTTACTCGTCTATGTTTGCGTCTACATTGACACCAAACAGAAGAAAATTGGATAAAAGAGCAACTAAATGTGTATTTGTAAGATATCCAAGTGGCATCGAATGGTATAAGGTATATGACACTAATGTAAACAAGTTACTTATATCTAAGAATGTGGTTTTTCATAAACATATCTTTCCTTTTCTATCATTATAGTATACTTTAGATTAGTCTACAACATAGAGTATACATGACTTCAATTTAGATATTATAGAGTATGCATGACTTCAATTTAGATATTTCAACTCCTAATATTGTGAATTTTCCACCTAATCTTCATTCTTCAACTGAGTCATTTTCATTTACTCCTGTTACATCATTTGATATTAACTCCCCATCAAAATTTATTGACATACCTCACCATTCAACTAAACATGTCACTAAACATAGACCTACAGAGTTAGTTTCTGCACCTAACAGTCCTATTGTTGATATTATTTCATTACCTAGAAAAGTAAGAAAGCCTAGGCATGTTCCAAAGTATCTTGAAGCTTATCAAATTAATCTACCTTCTTTTTCTCATTTAGTTGCATCGCATCCTATTACTAGTTTTCTTTCTCGTCATCAATTATTTTCTACTTGTGAGACATTTACTGTTACCTGGTCTCAAACTTATGATCCTAACACCTATGATCAAGCTGTTAATCACTCTCATTAAAAAGATGCAATGCAATGTGAATTGAAAACTTTGGAGGATAATGGAACATGGAGTGTTGTGCCTCTTCCCTTTGATTTTTTTTTTTTTTGCAATGGGTTGTAAATAAGTGTTTAAGTTCAAAATGAGTGCAAATAGTAATGTGGAAAGGTATAAATCAAGGTTGGTAGCAAAAGGTTACAATCAAATGAAAGGTTTTAATTATCAAGAAACCTTCAGGCTTATTACTAAATAAACTACTATGAGAGTTCCTCTAGCTTTAATACCTGCAAAAGGATGGTTCTTATCATAGTTAGATGTTAATAATGCATCCTTGAATGGAGATTTACAAGAAACAGTTTATATGGATCTTTCTTAAGGTTATTCTATTAAAAGGGAGAATCCACCTGGTTCTAAGATGGTTTGTAAGCTACATAAATCACTTTATGCTTCAAGAAAGCTTCAAGACAATGGAACTCTAAGTTTACTACTTCTCTATTGAAGTATGGTTTTACTCAATCATTGTCAGACTATTCTTTGTTTACTAACACAACAATAAGTGGAGAATTTGTTGCATTACTAGTATGTGACAATGACATAGTCATTGTCAGCCAAGGGATGACCTAGAAATTTTTTCAAGTGGTGTCATAATTAAAATAATAATAATTAAAAATATAAATATGTCAAAATTCATAAACTAGAAATTTTAACATTAACTTAAAGAAAATGTAAATTCAATAAATTCATTTAATACTTCAAAGTAAAAATATTTAAGATAACTATAATTGTCCACAATCATTTTTCTTATTTTGGAAACAAAGCATGATAACATCAATAGAAACACTATCAAATGCATCTTTTTCAATATATGTCACCAAGCAATCATTCATCCAAAATAACTACTCGTTAGCATAAACTAAGATATTAGAATTAAATCAAATATGATTTACATAACAAATTATCAAGTTCAACAACTAACAATATGACAATTTTCTATTTATTGATCAAAACTAAAAATAAGCATCCACAAACCATATAAAGTAAATACAAAAATCAAATAATCAAACAACATATCTACAAAATAAATCAAGAAAAGAAAGAATCATAATTTCAAGATATTATTTGACATGCTATACTATTTTTTATTAGCTAGATTATAATTATGAACCTAAACTATCAAATTAATAAAAAAAAATTTAGATGTGAAGTATTTAAAAACTTAATTTGGGTTAAAAATTACTTACAATTTAAGCCCATATGAGTTTTGAACGAGTAAAAAACATAACCAAAGACTAAGAATAGGAAGGGTTTGAATTTTTTGATAGGAAAAGTCGTTTAGGTTTTGACTCTTTTAATAAAATCTTAAATGATAGAAGGAATTTTTTTTATCTTTCCATCTAGTATTTAAATATTAATAAATAAATTACTTTTGGATAAGTCAGTTTTACTTGGAGTCATTGACCTCACTCTTTATAAAATTGTAAAAAAAAAATGAGTTCATTAGTATATTAACTACCCTAATAACTTTAAATAAATAGTATAAAAACTAAAACTTTTTGCAAAGTGAATGGTGTCATGTGAAAACCAATAGTGTCACTCTCTTTAATATGGGTTCACCCATGTTGCCAGCACTACAACTCAAGCTATAAATAATGTCAAAGAGTATTTGAGCTCTCAATTCAAGGTAAAAGTTCTTGGAGCAATGAAGAATTTTCTAGGCCTTGAGATTGCAAGAAGTCAAGAAGGAATTTCTACTTGTCAAAGAAAGTTCACATTAGATCTTTTAGAGGAATATGGTATGCTTGGTGCAAAGCCAATCACTGCTCCTGTAGACTATAGTTACAAGCTGAGCAGAATTAATGATAGTAAGAAAGTTATTAATTCAACAAGATATAGACAATTGGTAGGCAAGCTTTTGTATCTAACAGATACCAAGGTAGACATTTTATATGCTGTTCAAGTGGCATCACAATTTATGGATAAACCTAAGCAAGACCATTTCTCATAAGCATATCGAATGTTTAAGTATCTCAAGTCCGCTCCAAGACAATGGATATTGACAAAATCATTTTCAAATTTAGTCTTACTTTCCTACTTAAACAATGATTGGATAGGGTAAGGGTGAGCAAAACTAGACCAGACCAATAACCCATCCGAATCAAATGCGATTGGGGTAAAACATTTTGGTCCATTAGGTCAATTGGTCCAAAAGGTTTGGTCCATTTAGTTTATTTGGTTAGTTCTCAATTTTAAAACTTTTGGACTGAATCGACCAAATGACCAAACTAATATTTTATATATATTAATATATAAAATATTATATATATTATTTTTAAATTTATATAAAATATAATATATATTTAATATTTTTAATTTTTAATTATTAAATTACTAATTACCACTGGGCTCTTTACACCCTATTCTTTCTTTCACTTCATTTTTAACCACTCATCCTTTACTCTTTCTTTCTCACCATTACTCTTTCTTTAGTCTTTACTTTTTTGTTCTTTCTTTCTTTCTTTAAAACCTAAATCTAAACTCACTAAGCAAGCCCTAATTGACCAAACCCCTAAGGCCCTCAAGCACTGCGTGATTGCCATTGCCACCACTGCCACTACCAATGCCCACAATCTACTAGTCCTCACTGTTTTTGCTAGCAAGAAGTGAATAAATATAAGCCTAACAGAAGCAATGATGCTCTAATTTTTTTTTTAAATAGCAACGATGCTCTATTGCTCTTATAATTCATACTTCATAGCTAATTAAGAGGAAGCCAGATTTCATTTATTCATACATATGTATTATATATTTCTTATAATCCATATATATATATAAGTCATTTATAGTCTGCTTTGAATTGAGTATTGACAATAAGAGATTCCATGTATATATTATAATATTTCTTATAGTTCATAGCTAATTAAGAGGAAGCCAAGTTTCCAGTTCAAGTGAGGGTGTTCGCCTATTGAGTAGTCATCATTGTGTATTTGTGTTTACTATTTAACAATTCATTATTTTTAATTTTTGTTTCTATTTCATTGCTATTGATAATTTGTTATCCGGTATTAATGTAATAATGTCTATATATATTTTTTAGAGCAATGTAAAGTGCAAATGATGATTCAATGCCACCAATAGGTACGACTAGTATATAACCAACATCACATTTCTCTTCACTAAGAGCAAATGAGGGTGAGACTTTGAGTTCTAAAGCAAAGAAAAAAAAGGAGTCCAGTTGAAGACAAAATCATAGAATTACCTCACTAGGTTTGTTAATGATAATGGTGTGAAATAAACTTGATGTAATTATTGTGGTAAGCAATATTTTGCTGATACTAAGTTTAATGGTACATCTTCATTAAAGAAACATATGGATATTTGTAAGGCATTTCCCCAAGATAGTAATAATCATCAAATGGAATAAGTTTTTAGATCAGGAGATGGGTCTTTAGCTACTTGGAAGTTTAGCCAAGATGGTATTAGGAAGACCATAGGAAATATGGTAATTTGAAATGAGTTATCGTTTAAGTTTATAGAGGGGAAAAGGTTTAAGGAAGTGCTGCATATTGCATGTCCTAAATTTGTTGTACCATTAAGATGTACTGTTGCAAGGGATTGTTATAAAATATTTATTAAGGAAAGAAACAACTTGAAACAATTACTGATGACATCTTTTTTGAGAGTATCCTTAACCATAGACACATGGACCTCATTATAAAGAATCAATTATATGTGTTTAATAATTCACTTTGTAATAAGAACTAGAAATTGAAAAAAAAAATCAACTTTTGTCCAATTTCTAGTCATAAAAGTGAGGCCATTAGGAAGGCAATTGAAAAAAGCTTGTGAGATTGAGGGATTAGTGAGGTTTTCATAGCAACAGTTGATAATGCTAGTTCGAATGATCTTGTAATTGCATACTTGAAAAAAAATGAATATGTTAAGGGAAGGTATTCTTGTATGCAAATATATTCATTTGAGATGAATTGCTCACATTATTAATCTTGTGGTGAATGATGGATTAAAATAAATGAATGAATCTATTGCTCATGTTAGAGGTGCTATG
This sequence comes from Theobroma umbraticum, assembly GCF_002168275.2. Lineage (NCBI taxonomy): Eukaryota > Viridiplantae > Streptophyta > Magnoliopsida > Malvales > Malvaceae > Theobroma > Theobroma umbraticum. The sequence goes on along the minus strand of NW_018397257.1, from coordinate 2,929,861 downwards.
AGATATATGAAGCAATCTCTGCTAAGTTAGGAAAATTTAAAGAGTGTGTTAGATCTGCTTAGATTCAATCAAAAAGTAAGTTGTGTATAGATGTTAGCACTTAGTGGAACTCCATCTTTTTGATGTTGGATGCAGCTCAAAAGTTTGAATGATCATTTGATTCATTTGAAGATGATGATCCATACTGCAGAGGTGAGTTATTGATAGGGAATAAGGTGCATGATCTCACGGATTGGACGAATGTGATAAGGCTTTGTCTTTTCTTGAAACAGTTTTACGAACTCACCATAAAAGTTTGAGGTACTTTTTACACCGTTGTTAATATTTTTCTTAATTATATTTGTATCGTTTATTGCACTTTGCGTGATTGCCAAAGAACACCTGATGTTGATATGAAGTTAATAGCCAAGAAGATGGAGGAAAATTTTGATAAGTATTGGGGAAATGTTGAGAAAATGAATTTATTACTTTATATTGCTTCTATTCTTAATCCTAGGAAGAAGCTTGATTTTGTAGAATGGTGTTTGATGAAAATGTATTCTTTGATCAAGCTTCTATGATGACTAAGAATTTGAAAAAGGTAATGAAAGAGTTGTTTGATGAGAATAAAAGGATGTTGTTTCCTGAATACGTGACTGTTGGTTAAAGCAGTCAAGTTGAAAGGAGCTAATGTATAACAGATGATAGTGAAAGCTCATTACAAATGATAGTTATTTTGTCTGAGTACAAGAGGCATAGGATTGCAAGTGACAAAGATGATCAAAAAACGGAGTTGGCTAAATATTTAAGTGAGCATGATGCTATTGATCCCGATGACTTTGATGTTATGATGTGGTGGAAATTCAATAGTTAGAGATTTCCAATTTTTACCAAAATAACTCGTGATGTGTTGGCAATTCCAACATCCATAGTTGCATCTGAACAACTTCTAGTACTATGCATATAGGAGTTTTTAGCTCCTAAGCTTGCAGAAGCCCTTAGTTGTACCCAAGATTGGCACGGATCTTTATCTTTCAATTTCAATGAGATTGAGTTTAATATGGCAGACATTGAAAATTTTGAATTAGGTAATTAATTGTAATATTTCATTTTATTATTTTTTTTTCAATTCTTATTTCTTTATTTCTTTTAATTCTTTTTTGTTTATGCATTTTAGAGATGTCAAAGATTTGGATTGTGAATTCCATTTTTGTTGTTGATGATTGATGAGGAATGAGGTTACAAATGAATTCTTCACATTTCAACTGAGGTAAATGTTAAATTTTATGACTTTTTATATAATTTTTCATTTTTAATCTTCTTTTACTTTGTTATTAAAAAAATTATACTAATTATATTTTTATATTCTTTCAATTGTTAGATAGCCTATGTAACTGAATGTGAAGAGCCAAGTTAGAAAGAGATTCAAGTTGATAATTTACGATGGTTAATGGTCTTGTGTTAAATAGTTTTATTTTGTGGATGTTAAATTTATTATCTTTAACTCTTTGTTATGTTGAATTTTGAACATTAATTTAATAGTTTATATAAAAAGACATAATTGTATAAGTGAAGGAATAAATGTTATGTTTTTTTTATATTAAGATTATTTGTTTATTTAATAATTATAGATAAAGTTCATAAGTTTTAATATTGTAATTTGCAAAAAACAAAAAGGTTAAAATTTTGATCCATTGGTCCCAAATTGAATTGACCTAGTAAATTTGATGTCTGATTAGTTTGATCCTCTATATATTTAGTCAATTTTAACTAGTTTTGTAAAAATATTTAGTCCATTTAGACCTTAAATATGACCGACCGAACCAACTAAATAGTCTAATTGCTCACCCTTAGGGCAGGGTGCCCTATTACATGCAAGTCAGTCATTGGTTACTATATATTCTTAGAAAATTCACTAGTTAATTGAAAATCTAAGAAGCAATTAGTTGTTGCTCGAAGTTAAATAAAGGCAAAGTTTTGATCTATGGCTTTTACTTGCTGTGGAGTCATTTGGTTGGGAAACTTATTATTTAATTTTGGTATTAAGCATGAAGTAGCAATCAAACTTCACTACGACAATCAATCTACGATTTATGTTTGTCGTAGTCTTATATTCCATGAATGTATAAAATATATAGAAATGAGTTACCATTTCATATGTGAAAAGGTATTTGCAGGTATGATTAATCCTGTACATGTTACTCTAGATTGGCAAATTATAGATTTGCTTACTAAAGCCTTGCAATCAAAACAATATTACAAGTTACCAAGCAAGATGATTATTCATGCTCTGCCATGATTATTTATCTGGAAGAAAAGTACTAAGCTGGGACTGCAAACTGAAGAACTTGCAAGACTGAGTAAAAAAGAAAGCATGTGTAGCTTATATGTTCAATTAGGAAAGGTGATAGAGACTTGTTCAATATTTAAGTTTATTTACTAAACTTTACCATTTTTCTTTTTACTGTTTACTCGTAGTAAATAGGGAGTTAGTTAGTTGCTAACTAACTATACTAATATTTCTCTCTTTTGAAATAGACTTTATTGGTTTTAAATTTTCCCGTATATAAACCATTGCTCTGTAACTTTTCATTTGAGGAATGAAAAGATTTTCTTTCCACAAAAGTTTCTCTCAAGCTTATGTGATTTCCCACTTTTTTTTTCAAAATATAAAATTTTTTAATTTTTCATGTCAACAAACCCCATGATATTTTTTCTAACACTACACCTTTCAAATGATAACGACACTTATAACCACATGTTAACTACCATTAAGGACATACTTGAATCTAGGGGTGAGCAAATGAGTGGGTTGAGTGGTTTGATCCGCCATACCTAAAGACTAAATGGATCAAATATTTTTAGAAAAAAGACCAAACATAAAGGAAGATCGAACTGACCAAAACTGACCGAGCATAAAGAAAGACCAAGCTGACCAAATATCGAAATGGTTTGGTTAGTTTGGTTTTGGACCAATAGATCAAAATTTTATCCCTTCTTTTTTACAAATTATAATATTAAAACTTATAAACTTCATCCATAATTATAAAATATACAAACTATGTATAAATTAAATATATATAATATATTACTTTATTATATATAAAAAATTAATGGCACAATATATATGTTATAATATTTTAATTTTTATATCGAATTTTGTATAAATAATAACTAATTATAAAT
>NW_018397257.1:2926064-2926686 GCF_002168275.2 Theobroma umbraticum | reverse complement strand
AAAAATTAAGGTGATAACTAATAAAATTATTAAGTGTAATCATATACATAAAATCTATTATAAGTTACAATAATGCTTATGTATAAATTAAATATAGATATATATAATATTACTTTATTATTTATATATAAAATTAATGACACAACTTATATATTATAATTTTTTATATCAAATTTTGTATAAACAATAACTAATTATAAATAATATGTTGTAAAAAATAAAGTGGTAATTAGTAAGGTTATTAAGGGTACATTTGGTTCACAGAATGGAATAGATGGGGAATAGAATCGTTATTCTGTAAGAATAAAGTAAGAGAGGAATAACTATTACATTATTTGGTTCATGAGAATGAAATAGAGTAGTAATTATTATTATTATTTATTCTAATGATTGGTTGACGAGAATAGTTTTAGGAATAATTAAAGAATAAATGGTAAATGATAAAAATATCCTTTATTAAAATTAAAAAATTTATTTTGTTAAAAGATAAAAATATTCTAACTAATAAAATCAAAATACCTTTCACTATAATTAAATAATATTTTCACCAAAATACAAATATATTTTTATTATAATTTAATAATATTTTATATTAAAAGATAATTAAATAATATTTAATATT